>NC_056748.1:1013057135-1013157135 GCF_019279795.1 Protopterus annectens | reverse complement strand
TTATTATTAACCAGATACATCATTTTATTCCCTGAATGACTCTGGAGAACTATCCCCCCCCCCCCTGAAAAAAATAAAATCCTACTTTCCAGATCTGTTACCAGCCTCTGCTTGCCTCCCACCTTATCTGGACACTCTTGCCACTTTCGCTGTAGTCATCTGGCCTCTAGCATCTTTCCCATGCATTAGTTACATTTTCTTACCACAAACTTGTCATCTGTCCTTGCCATGTAATACATAGGCAACATCCGTAACAGTCCCACCTCTACAGCTTGTCTTCCAATATGTTATAGCTTTTCATATTTGTTATGTATTAAAACATAAGCTACAAAATAAAGAAAACAATGAGACATCCAAGATAATGCAAAGATATGTCACAAATCGAGCAATTTATATATATACACACTCAACCACCATTTCCACCTACCCTAAACAGCTTTCAAACAAGATCAGCTTTATACAGTTGTATTTTGACCATGTAAATAGCAATGAAATATACTTCCCTACTCTCAACTTCATCCAAGTATTCCCACTATAAATGTAAAAAAAAAAAACAAAACATGTAAACTCCATATGACATTTTCAGTTTTTACCCATCCTTCTTCTAAAACCATCACCACCTCCTGTTAAGTGTCTTATACTTACCTGGACTGTCCCTACTTTGAGAAAACATCTGCTTTGAAGCTTTAATGGCCAGTAGTGCAGGATGCTCCTCTCCAGATGAAAACAGTTACAAAGTGGATGTCACTCCTCACGTATGTCTACAAATCATGTTAAATTCCAACAGAGGTTATTTATCCTGCCCCCACTGTGGGCTCATCACTCAATCCAAAGTATTTTGCTGTAATCCCTTTCATAATTGTTCAGGGCAACTACCTCCTCATACGTTTGTCTCATACACCAAGTCTGAGTTATGTCTGATCTCTACTTGAGGAATGAATTCCCTTCTCCCTCTTCAGTATGTATTCTATAGTTTGACCACCTCTGCATTTGTGTCCCTTACTCACATCTTCAAATCCATTGACTGCAATAGCCTTTTCTGTTTTGCTGGGACGTACCTACATCGGGCACACCATTCCATTCACTCTATTAGATTGTTGGCCGCGCCATTTCTATTAGTGAGACAGCTCTCAGGATCATGAGACAAACAGTGGGTGATGACATTTATCTTGGTACCAAGGACCAGCTGGGTGACATCTCTGTTTGTACCAGTGACAACATGGGTGATGACATGTCTCTTGGTGCAAGTGACAAGCTGGGTGCTGACATCTGTCTTGGTACAAGTGACTGGCTGGCTGACATCTCCCTCTCTTACTGCCTTCCTCCTGTCAAGTCTGCCAGTCCATCATGGTTGGTACTCAATGTCCTGTTGTGATTTTCCAGATACAGTAGATAAGATGTCCATGTTACTCAACACAAATCTACAAGTTTCTTGGGGGGAATCAAATCTGAACTAGTCTCATTCCACCAGAACACCAAAATAGGTGAGAAAAGAAGGTCAGACATGATACCTCTACTAAGCAAATTATCTTGACATCAGTATGAATTTAACAAAAAAACAAAAGTACCAGTTTCAGATCTTTGTCAATTACAGGACAAGACAGATTGCATCAACATGTTCCCTGAATGTAAATAGCTATATCACAAGTTTGGGGAGGCAAAGGCATTCTAAAGGCACATCATTAATGTAGAATATTCATTGACTAGGAATCAAACATAGACCTTGCATATCAATGTTCCAGATGTTCTACTACAAAACTCCTGAAGAAGTTGAGAACTGGCTAAGGTTTTTAAGTGTCATCTCTCTATCACACCCCTGTGAGTCACACAAACAAACTAAGGAACACATACAGAACTACATGCAGGACTAGGTTTCTCTTGCCAAGAAAACACACCCAGTAATCAGACAAAGAGGGGGAAGGAGAGACGGACTCAAGATGCTCCCTGAGCTAGAAGTTAAATGAACTAGTTTAGCAGTTAGAAGCTACTGGAAGTAAAGGCCCTGGTCAGAGTCCAGGAGCAGAGCATAGATCAGTGCCCTAAACAGGAGGAGCACGTACTGCAGTGAACCTCAACAGCAGTATATTATGCTAATGTAACCTGCCCTGCCCATATTGCAACAGAGATGGAAAATTATGTTAATGTACCTAACCAGAGGTCATGTAAACAGAAGATGATATTTATTCTAACGTACCTTCCCCAAAGTCATGGAACTGAAGAGTGAGCTTTACATAATTACTTGCCACAAAGCCATGAGACAGGGTGTGAAATGAAACTTATGCTAATATACTTTCCTTAAAAGTATGGAACTGGAGGGTGAAACGTAAACTAATGTAACTGCCTTGCGGTAATGTAAATGTTGGGGTGGTGAAAATCATGCTAATGTGTTTCCAAAAAGTCAAAAAACTGGATGGTGAAAATTTTATGAATCACACTCTGTAATAACTGTAAAACAGAAAGCACTTCTGTTGTGTCACTGTTCATTTGCAAAACTATGCAGTTCATAAACGAAAGAGAATTTTGTCACCTGTGGTGTGATGCTTGCTTATGAACTACGTGCAAACATAAACCTAGGTGCCCAGAGTTACTGTACACTGTTGCACACTGTTTAACAGTTCCCGGGCCTGTTATCAGCACCTACAGAATTAGCACCTACTTTTGCTGTAAGCGCTTTAAAATGATAATTACAGCCTACCCTTGCTAACCGGGTCTGTATTAGAACATCGAAGTTTCAAAACTTTGAATGTTCTAATATCGACCCCTATTCAGCGAAAGCTGAAAAAATCAAATGTACAGAACAGCAAATTTTTTTCCTAGGGAAAAAAATCTGCTGTTCCAAAACACATACACACAACACAAGCACACCAAACAAACAACAATCCACACACATACACCTAAAATCTTACACCTAACCCTACACTAAACTATACACACACCACTAATTATCCACTTACCTTAACCCAAACCCTAACCCTAAGGTCCGTCACTATCGCACACTCACCTCACCTGTGCCCTAACCCTAACTCACCTAACCCGCCCTAACCCTCACGTCCACACAATTGCACACATACCTAACCCGCGCCTTAACCCTAACTCACCTAACCCACCCTAACCCTCACGTCCACACAATTGCACACATACCTAACCCGCACCCTAACCCTAACTAACCTAACCCGCACTAAACTGCACACTTACCTGAACCCGACCCGTAACTTTCCACCACAGCGCTGAAAATACTGAAGCAACAGAAACGGACAACCAAATTCTTTCCCTATGAAAAAAATTGGTTTTCTGTAGCTTCGATATTTTCAGCTTTCGCTGAATAGGGGTCGATATTAGAACATTCAAAGTTTTGAAACTTCGATGTTCTAATATAGACCCTGCTAACCTACTAAATGGTTGATGTTAGTACTGCAATGAACAGAGAAAGGAACTAATTGCAAAAGTTGTCACAAGCAACAAAAATGTTCTTTATTACAATAAAATAATTATGTCTCTCAGCTACTGCAGGACTTTCTAGAATCAGTCCTTACAGAATGCACAAGCTCTTTAGGTATGAATAGCTGCCACCTGTTAACTATGATAGTCAATTCCGTTAGAAATGCAATTCACAAATGCAGGGATGAAATATAGAGGCTGTCATAAGCAGAAAATATACTCCAATATAAGAATTAAAATATCAAGCAGCTGTCAGTTATTAAACTATAATTATCCAAAATAAATTTGAAACATTCAGGCTGTTTGCACTTCATAGCATTAAACATAACTTATCAAGCTACAAACTGTCTGCCTGTAACCAAGCCTATGGCATAGATGGATGAAGCCCTGGCTATAACCTAGGTGACCCTGTCTGACTAGTGAGGCAGGGTCTGGAGGTGCTGGGTAGGATAGGCTTGAGTGAGATGATGCCAGCTCTGACATCCTTTGGGAAGGGAGGTGACAAGGATCTCCATATTAGTGACCTCTTCTTTTGTGCATGACTGCCAATGAAAGAGGCCAAGCAGAACTGTGTTCCTGAACTGTTATCAGCTTAGTACTTGGGAGGTAGCCATGTGTGGGAACACATCTCTCACCAAACAGACAACCACTGTGGGTGTAATCCCTAGGGAGGGATTTAAGTGGGACGTGATGGGGACCTCCAGGGGACGACTATGTGGTCCACTCCCTAATGCCTGACTTTTATCTGTCATGGGAATAAATGGGCTAATAAGGCTCCCCAAGAGAAATAGGTGGATCATATGTTTCTTATCAAGTCCAGGGATACCTGGCTGTCTGCCCTGGAAAGAATGAATTAGCCAAAAGGACACAGGAAAGGGAGCCATTTGTTAAGTCTCCCAGAGGACATACAAAATAGTCTACCTTTAAATGACAATACAAAGAGGAAGGAATTAAATACAACTGTCACAATAAGCACCATACCTCAAAATTAACATTTTAAACACCTCTGCTATTGCAGGACTTCAGCTATCATTCTTTGTGAAATAAAATGATGATTTTAGCCTTGGTGTGTCAACAACTGGATATCAAATTCATTTCAATAATGTAGGCATTAAATGCAGAAGCAGAGGCAGCTACCATTTTCCTATAAGATACAGACAAATATATCAGGACTTTAATTTTTTGAATGTCTTCCTGCTTTGAGTCCACTACAATGACCAGCCACTCAGTGGGTGGGGACTTTCTGGTTTTGAAAAATGGCAGCTATCTGTTAAGACAATTATTAGGTGCCTTTAAGATGGCAGTCAGATGCAATGGTAATTAAATGCAAAGTTGTTTCATTGGTATCAAATTCTCACATTCTAAGTTACTTTATTTCTGGACACTCGGCTGCTAAACTTTACATGAGCAGCACATTATGAACATATACCATAAGCAGTACTTCTTAACGTTTAATGAACTTCACATCGTTTGTCCAGATGCACTAACAGGAAATTGCTGTGGACTTCCTCAACTCAAGTGAAATATGACAGTGTTTTGTGTTTGTCACAACAAATGTATGATTGTACTTGGAAAACTTTGTTACAATAACAAATGCACTGTAAAGCTAATCACAAGCAAGTCTGTCAACTTTTATTGCTTATAAGTTGCCTTCCAGAAGTTATGGTTAGGTTTTTTGAAATGTAAGCTTCAAAAACAATTTGGAGCAAGAAGATTGCCTCCATCTGTTGTAGGAAGATAGCGCTAGTGGGAGGAAGAGAGTCATTTGCCATTAAAGGATGTAGTAACTGCTGGCTGTAGTAGCAAGTTTATTATTGTGGTAAATTACCAGATTAATCCATTTAGAGAACTGTTTATATGTTACTGTCAACAAACTGTTATGCATTAACATCTTCTTAAATAAATGAATTAGGAGGTTCTCTTTTAAGCTTCTGTGTACTTTATCATACAAAACACAGAAGTACAGGAGTGAAGTGAAGGCCTAAAGAGGCACTTTTTCATATAATACAGTGGCTCTGACCCAGTCTGCAATACAGATTTATCTGCCCTCTGGCAACTCTTTGCAGCTGAAGCACATATAAAAACAACGATTATAACATTAACAAAGACAGTCTTCTCAAAAGTCAGAAGGTTAATGAAAGTAGGCTGTGATGACTAAATGGCTATTTCCTTTGTCAAAGGAAGAGATCCTCAACTGCCCAAGATATGTTCAGAAACAGCAGAGGAAGGCACCAACCAGGAATTAGCGTAAAAAAACTTTACTTAACGCTTTCATTAGAATGACTTCTTCAGAAATACAAACATTTTTTACAACAGCTTATATACATACAATTTCATGTCCCTCCCACTAATTAATTAATTAAATTAAATTGCATAATTACCAATCGGAATCTTAAATGCATCAATACAGTACATACTAAAAAACAATGAAAATAAAAAGCAAATGCAATAAAACATTTAATGTGTATAAAATTGTGTACCTAACTATACCAACATACTATCTACTATCTGTTAAAAAACATTTACTATTAATGAATTCATTAAGACCTGGGAAGCTGTCAGCACCCAATCTAAGTTGCCATAATGATTCTTTTCTCTCTACTCTTTTTACATTACCACCCCTTAAATCAATGGCAACTTGTTCCAAGACACTAAAAGTTATTTTTTTATAAGAACTACAAACTACGGAATGTTTAAATAAAGCATTCTTGTCGTCTTTAGTCCTAATGACAATGTTGTTTTATATGTGTATTTAAATTCCTGGTAGTCATACCTATGTAAAATGCAGTGCAACCTGAACATAAAGCAATATATATACTAAATTAGCTGAATTATAGTAAAATCTACCTTGTACACTGATAGTTCTATCTAAATGGGGTACATTTATAAAGGGTCCCTCATGAATATATCTACAACCACTGCAACAGAAACATTTAGACATTCTCCTGGTTTATTTGTTACAGGCATAGACTTCAACGTTTCATTCTTTTCTAACAGGTTCTTAATCGTGTTAGATTTCTTATATACAAAAATAGGTTTATTACCTAAAATAGTAGATAATTCGTTATTGCCTGAAATAATCTTCCAATTGTTAGTAACTACTGACTTAATTTTATTACTGTCTACAGATATATTAATAATACATCTGGGAACAGCTGAAAAAGCAGTAGAACTTATACTGTGTACAGGCAGTTAATGTTCTTAACTTGCACCCCTTTAATTAATATGGGGGAAAAATCAGCATCTCTTCTATTAGTACTAATGTCATGAAGTAAGGCCAACGGGTAACCTCTACACAAAAATGGTTCAGTAATAAAATCAATTTCCTTATAAAACGCATTACCATCAGTTATCATGCGAGGTGCCCTTCTTTATTGACCTTTAGGCACATTCCTTTTCATATACAAAGGGTGATTGCTGCTAAAGTGCAAATAATTATTGATGTATGCAACTTTTCTAAAGATACTACTGGCAAGACATTTAACAGTAGAATCCCATGCCAAACATACATCCAAATATTTTATTTTATTACCATAACCACTTAAAGTAAATTTAAAAAAAAAACATGACTAGCATTTAATTGTGTTAAGAAAGTAGAATAATTGGCTAAGGAAACCTTAAAAATAAAAAAACAAATCATCTATATATCGACAGTAGAACAATATATCAGAAAAAAGGCCGATATGGAAAAGGGGCTTAAACATATAGAGCCCTGGTTATTGAGAACAAGTACTTTGATCGCTGTATAGCTTTACAAATTGTTCCGAAAGGATTAAGGTTCTTTAAGGCTCCGAATGGCGTTCTTAAGAAAGATCTGTTTTTTAAAGAACTGGTTTCTTTTTTCAAATTGGCAGGTCTTCATTTACTAAAGCTATTGGTTAAGCACAATAAAAGTACACTAGCTGCTTTAAAAGAAGAGCTGGAAGCCTTAGACAAGGAATGCAAGCGATTTCTTGATTCCAGCTGTAATTCTACACCACATGTACAGAAGTTGGAATCAGTTGATAAGTATGAGCGTATAGTGGTTGAAAGACAGCTTAAAAAGATTAACGGAGATTTAACAGCTTATGAAGAGGGCAATGCATTCTTCTTTATTAATGTTAAACTAGCAAAGAAATCACAACACAAACCCTCTTTTATTACCACTAATAAACACTCATACAGTTCTGCGGTGAAAATCGGGCATTCCACCTTAAAAACTGCTGTTCCATCTACTAGAACTCTTTCCCTTACATCAGATGAGGTAATTCACTTGCAAGACAACGGCAACGGTTCCAACAACTCCACTACGCTGAGCAATAATATTATGAATGTAAATTCATCTTGGTAGCTGCTTCTGGCTCTAATAAGCATAACGAAATTTCAAAAAACGGCAAAGAGACAACTATGGCAGTACAGACGAAGCAGGGACATGGACGGAGCCAGCTTCGGAAGTAGTCATGGACAATTTCACAGGTTTTAAACCTATTCCTAATGTACATTGTGACATAAAAGTTTACAACCTTTCTCATTTTGTTCTATCTGATGCTCATTTAAGGGTGCTTACATTGGAACTTAATTACATTCCTAGTAATAGAGCTGATTTAGCAAATACTTTGCTTAATCTTAAATTGTACATCAGAAAGTTAAACCTGACATACATTTTTAAAGATGCGAATGTTCCTTGTATTAATACTTTTAGAAAGCCATCCACTTATAATCCTGCCTTGCATAACACCTTAAAAGTATTTGAAGCCTTCTGTAGTAAAGACATTACGGCTATGTTGGATAGTAAACCTGACAAACTGTATTTTCATTTAAACAGTGAAGAAAAGAAAGCTCTTTATGAGCTACAACATGCTGATAAAGTACAGTTGTGTACACTTACCATAAATGTACATGTTCGAGTGTATTCACTGTTGCAGTCATTACATTTGGGCTGCTGGCAGGTTGCCCTCAGTCGGCCTGAATATCAAAGTCTTGAGTCCTGCGTCGGTTGCTGTCTCCTCTTCCATGACGTCAGGTCGTCAGGGGTATAAAACATGCAGCCGATGCCATTTTCTTCAGTCTTTCTTGCCGCGCGGTGCCCGAAGCAGAAGCAGTTCGCAAGTGCCAGTTGGCCGACTCCTGAAATTTTCGCATTCAAGTTTCAGAACCGAAGTCTTCTATTAAAGCTAAGTACCCTGTTGGGGAAACTTTTTCTTGCTCCTTACTTACGTCAGTAAAAGTTAATAATTGCATTACTTGTGGGAAGCAAATACCTCATAAGGATTTCCATTTGTACTGCATTCCTTGCCTAGGCCCAGATCATAACGTGCCTTGCTGTTGGTTTTGTGCTAGATTTAACCAATGCACTGTTAAGCGTCGGTATATCTTTGCTTCAAAATATTTTGGAAACAGATTTAACTACCCTGAAATGTCGTCGGATAGCAATCAGACTACCAGAGTTCACAAAAAACACAAAGAAAAGGACAGAGACAGACAGTCGAGGTCCAAAACCGATGATAAAGCTTCTCCTAAGCCAGTCGCCGGTTCGCCGGTACTCAGTGAGGTGCTTTCACAGCCCCTGATACCTGCTACTTTCAAGTCGCAGGCCACTACCGGCCCTAACCCTCTTCAAGAGAAACCTTGATGAGTGGATGGGAAACAGAAAGTTCACCCCAGGGATCACTTCAATGGCTCTGCTGGACAGAGGCAAAGGGAACTAATCTAAGTGGGCAGCGAAAGCCAACACATTCCGGCTAGGCTTATAAATGCCTTCGGGCAGATAGCCTAGCACCTATCTATGAACCTATAAACCCAGGGGAATGTCTAAATGTTTCTGTTGCAATGTCTGTAGAAATATTCATGAGGGACCCTTTATAAATTTACCCCATTTTGATAGAACTATCAGTGTACAAGGTAGATTTAATTGTAATTCTACTAATTTAGTTTATGTTGCTTTATGTTCAAGTTGCACTGCATTTTATATAGGTATGACTACCAGGAATTTAAATATACATATAAAACAACATTACTATACCATTAGGACTAAAGATGACAAGAATGCTTTATTTAAACATTCTGTAGTTTGTAGTTCTTATAGAAAATGTACTTTCAGTGTCTTGGAACAAGTAGACATTGATTTAAGGGGTGGTAATGTAAAAAATAGAGTAGAGAGAAAAGAATCATTATGACAATTTTCCCAGGTCTTAATGAATTCATTAATATTAAATGTTTTTTAACAGACAGTAGATAGTATGTTGGTATAGTTAGGTACACAATTGTATGCACATTAAATGTTTTATTGCATTTGTTTTTTTTATTTTCATTGTTTTTTAGTATGTACTGCACTGATGTATTTAAGATGCCGATTGGTAATTATGCAAATTAATTAAATTAATTAATTAGTGGGAGGGACATGAAATTGTATGTGTATAAGCTGTTGTAAAAATGTCTGAATTTGTATTTCTGAAGAAGTCATTCTGACGAAAGTGTTAAGTAAAGGTTTTTTACATTAATTCCTGGTTGGTGCCTTCTTCTGCTGCACCAATATTTGATTTTTATTTGTTGTTTTTTTCACTGGTGGTCATTTTTATTAATATGTTCAGAAACCATGACCTTTAAAAGTGCTTTGAAATGAAACATCCCACTTCTTTACAGAATCACATATGAAACCAGATGAGGGTGGTAATAATTTATTTCTTATTTTACTGTATTTCTTTATTGAAAACATCAAATGTTGGAGCAACCAAAGTACATTTGTTAATTTGTATCACAATTTCATATGGGGATCTAGCACAGAATGCACAGGGAGTAAAATTCCATCTTGAGGTGGCATTAAAAAAAATGCAACAGTGTAAAGTCTGTGTTAGGTTGATTAAAATCAGATCCCCTTGAAATAAATATATATAAAAAAAACAGCTAAAAGGCAAGAACTGCATTCAACTCTTTGCTGCACTGTAGATTTTCAGCTGCTCTTTTTACTTCTTGACATACAAGTTTATTCAGCCTCAGAAGCCTAATTATTCAGACTATGAAAATCCAACATACATACCTAACTTATAACTTCTTTATTAAAGTCTTGTACAAGCACATACAGCTGTTGTAGAGACCTGAGATATATACCAGAGCAGCTCAACAATTTTACAGAACACATCAGTATTACCAAAAACTGTCAATATGTACCAAACTCTTTTGTAGTACTAACAGTCTAAGTACTAATTTTATTTTCATCTCATCAGCATCCAAGCCATGAGTTTTAGATTTAGAAATGTAAGTTTTTCTTGACTGGCAGAAAGGATATGTTAATAGATGTTCTTAAAAATTTACAGATGGCTGAGAGGTCTCTACTGAGAGAAATGCTGATAGATGGGATACCACAATACAAATACAACACAATTTAATTGACAGATGAAATCATCTATTTTTTCCAGACATATAAGCAAACTCATTGGCAGACAATATACAAAATGCTGTATAAACACACTTTCTCTGTTTTGCAATGCAAAGAGACAGAAACAAAGGAAGATGCAAGGAAGACATAAGTGACACTTACATGAAAAGTGAAGAGAATTATATGAAAAATGCTGGGGTAGCACAGATGAACATGTGCATACTCTAATATAATGGAATACATGTTGTTGGTTAATAGTTTGGCTTATGCAAGCATATCATACAAGAGCATGAATAAATGCTAACTTGCATTCTAAAGCCACCTGTGCTCATAAGTTACTGGTAAAATCAAATAAAAGCCAAATATTATTAAAAAATGAGATTGCATGACATCAGTTTGTGATACATCACTTATCTTGGTTATAGAACAAACCACCATTCCCATTAACAACACATTTGTGTCTACTTTTTCCTTAGATAACTGTATGGGTAATAACACATACAGACATAGTGTTCTGCATATAAAGCTTCTAGCAGGTCCGTAGATCACAAACACAGTAACCACACCACTGAACATCATAGAAGAGAAAAAGAAAGATCTGCATCAAAAATGTTATGACTTGAAATTACACAACCCTGTTATATACATCCCTATCAACAGAAACTAAATGAATTGCACAGACATTTAATTAATCCACGTCTATAAACAATACACACATACGTTTGTGTTACTTAGGTGATGGAGAGTATTTTTACGAGTAAGGAAAACTACCACTTTGTGGAAGTTATATCTCAGAGAAAGTCTTGTTGCAGAGAAGATGGATGAAGCAGCATTAAGAACAATAGTAACAAAAACAGGAGTGATGGTGGAATAATTCCTTCAAGTGAGTACAGTCTGTGGCAGCAGAACCTAGAAACAGATGAGCGAAGAATGCATGGGTTACATGGCCTTAAACTGCTGTAATGTTCTGTTACAATGGGAGCAGTGCTCATGGTCCAGACATACAACTATGATGGCTGATAAAGGTAGCAGTAATAAACCATAAATCAGAACAAATAAAGAATAAGACATATATTAGCATACTACTGCAGAGTATATGAACATACAGAAATGATCGAATTACCACCAAGAGGGTTTGCACACACAAACTTTACAGATGTACTTAAATGACATTATCAAGTGTCCCTATTATGTGAGCAACTGAGAAAATTAAATTGCAAAGATTTTTTTCTAAATTATGTTTTATTTTAAACCTGCTATGATGGCACGGTCAAATTTATTCATATAGCAGAAGGGGGGAAAACACTTATTTATAGCCTCTTTTCAGGGGAGACTCAAGGTGGCACAAGGGAACTTCCTCTACTCTTATTATGATAAGTGCCATTAGTTTTTATATAGTCACTTGAGCTACCAGCAACTCAAGCAGATGGGACCTCAGTTTAATGGCTCATCTGAAGGGCAACACACTCAGGACTGCAGCATCTGCAGTGTTAGCAATTTGTAAATTAATCCACCATCCTGGAGTGGGAATAGAACCCTCAATCTGCTGCTCCTGAACCACCAAATGCAAGTGTGTGCTAAGTTGAGCCACTGACACTACTATTGCAAAAGAAGGTGAGTAATTTGTGCTGAGGTATTCAGAGTTATTTGTATACTATACTTAAGTTTACAATGGCCACCATCAGTGTACCA
Organism: Protopterus annectens; assembly: GCF_019279795.1. NCBI lineage: Eukaryota > Metazoa > Chordata > Ceratodontiformes > Protopteridae > Protopterus > Protopterus annectens. The sequence continues at coordinate 1,013,144,651 of NC_056748.1, read as the reverse complement.
CTAAGTTCTCATTTAAGATAAACGCTATCAGAACTACAAACGATTACTAAACTGAGAAATGTCAGATAACTTTGCTTTATACATCTTTTTTTCATTTATATTATCTCCTAGACCTGGGGTCATACTTAATCAGGTTTCCAATACAATATTACATCATACTCATCTCCAAAATGTGGACACCTCTGACAGAACTCTTTCTATGCATTTACATAAAAAGGGTTATTTTATTTTACTGGACACACGGTGGCTTTCAAAGTTCTGATTTCTAAAGCCACACTGTGAATTTGTGTGGAAATTCTCCCAAGATCTTAAATAAATTGTATATCTTCTACATTCAACTCACAGGAGAGAGAGAAAATATAAAACAGTTCTTTACCAGAGTTAAAAACTTGCTTGACCAATGGGACTTGAATGTTATAGAGAATATGAATGCACAATGGTGTAAAACATGCTATTTGAGGGGAACCCTGCTTGACAAGCATTACTTCCAGCAACTCATGAATGCTTTCACTGCAGTGTCACAGAACTCTGCATCCTCTAACTTTATGCACATATTAAAAGATAAAACCCAAAACTGCATCCATTCTCAGAATTTGCTGATGGTGGACACTCTTCTATGGCAATTAGACAGTAATAACATAGGACAGGTGTCCAATCAAAAATGATCCCTAGCCAAAGTTTTGTTACACATGAGTAGGAATCAGTTCTCCACCATCTATATGACTTACAGTGGATCACTGTCAGCCATCTATATGACTTACAGTGGATCACTGTCTACAATTCTGGTAATGTGTTAGGGTTTCTGACTGCAGACAGGTCACACAATGCTGGCTGGGGGCAAGGAATGAAAGGCAAAATAAATCAGATAACCAGTAAAGAAGTAGGCACACGTAACTCTGTGTAATAGCCATTATTAAAATGAGACACTAACGTGCTTGCAAAAATAGTAAGACCCTATTACCCTGTGTCTTACAACAAGGAAATCATATCAAAAACCAAAGGCAAAACGCCACTGTAGTGCTTCAAGTACTAGTTAATTGTGCTGCAAGGGCTATGCTCAAAGACGATCATCTTGCACAAAAGGAGGACCGTATGCCATTATTCTGCTTCTGGTCAATGGGAATAAGGCAGGTACTGAAACTTTACCAACTACCCAGTGGGGAGCACATGTATGCATGCCTTAGACTATACTTCTAGAGAATACTGCCAAACGTATGGCTGTATCCTTTGTTTTTGTCTTGGAATGCCTCTGTTATCTCATTTCTTTCAGGAAAAAGATGAAAAGTAGCATATATTCCTAAAGTAGTCAATCTTCAAATGGTTAAAAATCGCAGACTAATACTGAATTAGATTCTTTACAAAGCTGCGTAGAGATACAAACTTACATAATTTTGAAAGCACCATAGTTTTTTATTTATTTATTTTATACAGTTGGTTAATTGGGTTATCCAACTAGGGTGAGGTCCATTTTCAGTGCAAGCTGAGAAGGACAGTTTAATTAAGTGACTTTGTCAGGGTTACAGAGAAGGTAAATGGAGAATAAGGGAATCAAACTTAGGACTACAGGATGAAGCTTGTCAGTAGCCCATAGCTTTAGTTCTGGGTACAAAACTATAAGTACACGTTTTTGGGGATAGCACTAGCTGGGATCTTGTAGTCCAAGAAAAGCATGGGTTCGGGACAGAATATTGTGCTATATACTACTGCAAGCTTTCACAGCATTAGCAATGGAGTACTCACTGAAGCCATACTTATGAGTATTTAAAAAAATGTTTCTCTGTGTCTTATGACAATCTAGTAAATGGGTGCAAGGTAGTATCCCTCGCTGAATAACACCCCTAAACAGCTAGGAATCTGCTTCCAGCACTGATTTCTTTGCATGACTGCAACAAAAAGTACAAAATCCTGTCAGTGCACCATCTGGTGCTCTTATGACTGCAGTCCTGAGATGTCTTCTTGTCCAAAGATCTATAAATGTAAGTAAAAACTGAGTTTAATTAGCATGGTGTAATAAACTAGATATATCTAGATTTAGTTTTCCAGTTTCATCCTTAGTCAAATAAGCAAAAGGGGAGAGACTGTGTCATTTTTAAAACACCTTTATTGTTCCGTTTGGTGATGAGTGTTTTCTACAAAATCACTTCTTCAGATCCTTTTTGGGCTATACATTGAATCACAGTTCTCTTACCTTTCTACAGTAGGTGATCTTGGCCAGTAAACATGTGTGAAAATTCTCCAAAGATTTAAAAAAAACTGTATATCTTCTGCAACAAGCGAAGGAGCACGACTACCATTGGTATGATAACCATTCCTGTTAAAGGATTGGTTAGGGGGAGACACTCGCATAGATTAATAGCAATGCTATAGGGTGTTGAGCTTATCCTAATTTACCTAAATGCCTTGGACCTAAACATTTCTTACTGCTGAAGGTAATTAGCCTAAGCCCCCAATGGATTGGCTGAGAAACATCATAGTGTGATGCTAACACTATTGTAAAAATTTGTAGTGTCCAGAGTAATTTGCAAATATAGAGCATGACAACATGGCAAGCTACAGTTATAAAGAACGTGCATCTCAAGAAATAGCCATGGGGTAAGAAAGTTTGAAAAATAGCATGTTGGTATTAGTGTGCTGGACATTATATACAAACTACTTTACGCCATTATTTACTGCACTGGTCAGTGGGAGGCTGGTAAAAGGCTGAACAACATATCAGACAGAAGAAGAGAAGGATGAGGGATAGACAGAATGAAAATACCAACTTACCTGGTGTACAATCTATGTAATATTATGATGTATGTCAAGATCAAATTAGTAAGGAGCATATGTAACTAACCAACAAATGGAGTTATTCCACTATGAACTGACAAAAGGACGTAAACCAAGCAATACAAAAAACTGATGCAAAGGCAATTTAAGGCAGTGTGGTTTGGGAAAGCACAACACAAAACCAAACAAAGAACATGAAAGTACAGTAAAATACTGACACATGTCTATGTCACACATTGAACAAACAATGGCCCAGCAGTATGGCATGTCTCATGTACAGATTTGAAAGCCTACTGTAGTGGTTATAGACACATGCGACTTTTAGCTGCAGCAGTCATGTGTAACAAAATGCAGGCATACTAATCCCATAGTGCATATACATAAGCATATAGAATACTACATGGATATACATGTCTGTCATTAGTGTCCTACAGTAACACGGACTACTTTGCAGGGGTTGATGTACTACAGTGCACTAAGGTGGCATAATAGAAGTTTGTAATAAGAAATATTTAAAACATAGATGATTATGAGTGGGTTGCTGATTATAACTGGCTTATTATGTGTTCAAGACATGGACCGCATAGCTCTCAAACTCTTAGCACAAAAAATGCGGCAAAGCCAAACATAATGGGGGTACAAAGCCCCAAAAATAGGGACACATTTTAAATATTGCTCTTATAAACTTAGTTGATATAATAAAAGTTCTTATATTACAATACATTTTGTGGAGGATATGAAGCCTGAAACTCAAATGCCTGTTATGTGTTATTATTTAGTAAACTCTGTCCTCAATGATTTGCAAAAAAAATTCAGAAAACCACAAATTTTATAAGGAACAGACCAAAAATATGAGGCAAAAATCTGGACTTTCTGCAAGAATCTAGACAGTTGAGAGGTATGCAGGGATGCTAAGAAATTCATCTTGAGAGCAAAGATCGATAGGTAAATCTTGGCATCTATGTCAAGAGCACATAATGAAGGGTTATGATCAGAGACCTGATATTAATTCTTTGTAATGCATGGAGCTATATTGTTCCATGTAATATTAGTTACAGGGAAAAAAATCACTATGTATTTTGCTGGCTTTCAAACCTGTTAAGTACTTAGCGAGCTCTGTCAGCAAGGCAGAGTAAGAGATTCTACTATATTAGATAGTCAGGGACACATTAACAGTACAGGCAGCAGGCAGAAACAAATCTGTATTTTATAATACCACTGTCATTTGCTGGTTACTACTGGCAGGTTTAACTATCTAGTCCAATACCCAATCTTAACAACTGAAGTGGAGGGTGCTTAACATTTAAGATTTGGTCTTGCACTATAGAAGCACTTAACTGATTTGCTTTTATTTGGATTTTGGAGTGTAATCACTTTTTCTATGCACTACAATAACTTTACCCCCACTAAAGAGATTCAAAAAAGTAACTCAGATTCAGAAGACAGGGAAAACGCACAATTATATGAGTGGAAGATGGATGAAAAGGCAGAGAGAGACATATATATGTGGATTATTTTGGTCCCTATAAATGTATTTTAGCATGATGACAACCCAGTGTTATTTCCTCAATCTCCCATAGCACAGCAATAATATGCTTTGCACACACACATATCCTACAGCAGATTTGACACAGTGTTTACAAGGACAGTTGACTGGGTGTCAAGAATTGTTGCCTTGTCCTCGTCTGCCTGCTCTGTCAATGATCATCAATACCAGTAACTACATTCCTGAGTATTTAGGTCATTAACATATTCTGAGGAATGTTAATATGTCAGTTGAAACCTAAAAAAGTGTGGTCCAAAAATGGACCCTTGTGGTATACCCCATGATCGTGCCGTTTTGACCATAGTATTCCACCTGGCAAGTTGTATTAGGTACCCATTTGACTATACATCTTTCAAACTTGTTACAGACTCTCACACTTTTACCCATAAGCATTTGATAAGTAACCATGTTAATGGCAGAATTAAAATCAATATAAATTGCATTGGCGAGAAAATCTTCTTCCACTGCATTTATGCACTTTTATATTAACTTTTCATCAGCTTTTACAGTATTGGTCTGGCAGTTAGTGAAGACGACTAAAGCAAGGAGCTATTAATGAGTTGCTTCCTGTGCTCCTGGTACAAGGTCTGATTCCTTCCACCTTCATTTGCCTATTTTATGACTCTGAGCAAGTCACTTAAGCAGTCCGTGCTCCCAGGTTGCCTCCAAAAAGGGATAATTTGTCTAGTGGGCTTAAAAATAACAAAGTTGGTTACTTCTGTGACAAACAGAGATGAAGCCTGATAGAAAAGCATATTTGACAAGATGAATTAGCAATCTGGCTACTGGAAGAGTCAATGAGGGCCTTTCCACCCAAGAAGAAGGAAGTCAGCTAGACCTGCTGAAGAACTGCTACAGACAGAAGGCTGGGTGCTCTGTGGGTATGCCAGCAGCATACAAGAGCTAGTTTTGAGGGCTGAACTCATTATCAGCCATGGTTAGGATCAGCTGAGACTTAACTAAAAATAAAAAATATATAATGGCTGCCTGAATGATGGACCCCATTTCCTCCTTGATGTAATTTGAAAGAGGCGGAAGTGTTCCAATGAAACAATACAAACCACTGCTTACACTGACGCTTACTTGATCAAGTGAGAGAGAACACTTCTCTTACACACTGGGTCAAAAATCAACCTAAATGTGTCTTTTCCTGAAAAGCATACTGATTCAGTTTGTCAGTTTTGGCGGTTACGAAACTACTCAAAACTGAAATGACAACATGGAAGTGGTAGGATTCTGCTTCATGTATCCAATGTTAGAAGTCTGCATTGTAGATTCATAGCAATCTGTTAAAAAAGGCTTACTCAAGAGAATGTCATTACAATTAGAATGACAAACACTTATGGTATTCAAATTACAATGTTTTCCATTTTTGTCAGACCTGAAGGCTTTACAAAGGGCTGCACAAACTAACACCTTTTTACAACAGTGTTTTAAAATGTGTAGGCCAACACATTTATATCAGCATTCACCATTTCATACAATGCAGGAATTAAATGCTGAGAATATGCTGAAAGCATTTGTCTGGATCAAGCCACATTATTAACTCAGAAGAGTTTACTGATAGCAGAACATAAGGTTTCTTCGTTAATCAAAACCTATAAATGAAGTTACTGGTTTTTTTTTTATTTATTTTTTTTATTAAAAACACACTTTGTTTCATGCCTGAATAGAAACTTATTTATTGCACTGCTCAGTATAATATTATAAAAAGCAAGATCCAAAGCCCTTCTACCAAATGGATTTACAAGCCACACTGCCATTAAAAAGAGATTAGCTGTGGCAAACAGCCAAGGAAAGAGGACTGAATGTACTGGAACAACCCAGTGATTTCAGTACCGTTTCCACCTCATCAAACCTTACAAGAGTCTCATTTTCAAAATGCATTATGAGAATTCAATTTGCTACTTCAGTGCCAAGCAGAACTACAGCATATTTCTTAGAGCATGTGTGTGCGCTTGGGGGGAGGGGATATTAAGTATGGTCTGACTAGATGGTCCAGTTTCCAACTTATCCATCAGTTTAATGTATTTCTTTCTGGAAATGCAATTTACAAAGGGAGGACACACCACAGAAGGAAACACATCTTTGTTTTTGTCTCGACACTTGCAATATATTTCTTAAGTTGTGCAAGCACTGGTGGTTCTGTGTACCCTATAAGATAGCCGATAAGATTCTAAACATATTCAGTGCATAACAAGCTAGTTTTGTATTTTGTTCCTGTTATCATCTCTAAATTGATATAAATATTTAATAAAAAGAGGTTACCACTTAATGCAGTTATAGCAGTTTATTAGTCTGTAAGATAATGCCCTGCACAGTTAATACAGGCAGATTCCAAAGTTTTGGCATCCAGGGATATGCAATGGTGCAAGTGTACAGAGAACGTCACAGAAAAGACCTGAATAACAGCCAGCACCAAAGTACAATCTGGAAGAATTACAGAGCCTCTACAACAGTGCCTACCCACCACAGAGCAGCTGCAGGCGATTAACTACAACTTCAGGAATACATGTGCTGTACAAGTACACACAGACAGCATCAGGCTTTTTCCTCAGTAAAGCCCTGTTTTACTCGAGCTATATCTGATCTGTACTTCTATTCCCTGGGAGGTAACACAACTTTGGCATGCTATAAAACAGGAAATATGCAATTAACATATGATCTAATACTGCAGAACACAATATAACTCAGAGGACATATCTCAGATATACATGAAAGTACGTTCAGTGTGAGTACACTGTGCTCCCATTAGAGGGTGACTTTGCAAGTAAGCTCTGTATAACTGGCACCTGTTTAAAAAGGGATGTGCTTCTTTCCTGTAATTAGGAGTTATCACCCCCCCCCCCCCCAGACCCACACACACACACACACACAGAAAAAGTAAATGTAAATGGACAACATTTTAGACTCACAGATTTGGTCAACTAACTTTCTGAAACAGTACTCAGGTAGAGACTTGTAGTATCAAACCCTTGACATAAGGATGAGGCATACAAGCAGATCATTGTACTATCTTTATGACATACACTGCCAAAAGGAAACCACATCAGATGAACTGCAGGACAGTATCTTACTTTTTTTGTCTTCAGTTCTGGTTCACTGTCATAGAAAAAGCACTATTTGTACTGTCCACAGGAATTAGCATGTCTATATTTCCAGCACTGGAGAAATCAGTGCATCCCATAATAATAAAGGAAAACAATTTAACACCATGCCAAGAAGAAGATCTGATCTTGGTGCTCTCAGCATACCTCTTAACTGTACAGATTTTCGCAGAATGTCCAGATTTTTGCCTCATATTTTTTGGTCTATTCCTCATAAAAGTTGCACTGAGAGATTGAGAGGTATGATAGTCTGTTACTGCCTGATACTAATATTTACAAGACAGCAAATGCCTTTCCTTTGCGCTACGTCTCCCTTTTGTAATTTCTCCAGATGTTGAGGGTTTTTAGTGCTTAGGCCGGAACAGACACAAATACTAACCAAGGGTCTAAGTAAATTTCATGAAATAATTGTTACTGTTTTTACTTCTTTCCTCGTGTTCTTATTCACACTTTTGGGAATTGCCATCTGGTGCCTTATGTAATTAAAGGACTACTAGCAAACCATGCTTTTCTTTGAGGTTAAATAGAGGATCTGTAGATACAAACTATTTACTTAGAAGGCTTTCAGACTACAAGGATACTGTAAAATCTGCACTCCTTAGCTGAATTTCTTTAGTAATACAATGATTTACATATGAAATGCATTCAATCTATGCTTGCACATAAATGCAGTCACTGAAAAGGGTGTACTTTTTTGGTCCTTATGGGATTTCCTCATTACATTTAAGTGCACTGGAAGACATGCTCGTTTTCAGTGCCATTTCATTAATTCTAGGTCCACTACTACACCTTTAATATCTGATGTAGGATGCATGGTCTTATAACAAACCACACAGTCAGCAATACCTGAATGCAATGACATATTTTAGAAGAGTTCTATATATCACCTTGATGTTTTTTCCTACACATACACTTCAACAGACTGACAGCGAAGCAAGCACAAAGAACAAGCACTTTTGATAGACAGACATCACAAGAAATGTTGTGTCTTTCGGCTTTTCCCAGTTATGGGTCGCCACAGCAGAACTCCGGGTCCGCTAATGATTGGCAGTATATTTTTACGTGTCGAGTTGCCGGCCCTGATGCACAACCTTCAACGAAGGTACGCCCATTCACGCATATCTCCACACAGAAGACGCTTTAGCTGAGAATCAAACAGGACAACTTCTTACTGTGAGGCGACAACGCTACCGCAGCCCCACCACCACAGTTCAGATATCACAAGAAATATAAACAGAAAAAGAAGATGCTGGTATTGAAAAAGGCAATTTAATGATGACATTATAATGGACTACAAGAACAAATATATGTCTGCAGTAGACATGCAAATATAACACACTGACAGGCATGCTGATACAGGTTGTACAAATGAAAGCCTCTCTGTAATACAAAAGTACTCAGAAACGTGGTACAGCTGAGCTGCTAGTACAGCATGACAGCTATAACTGAAATGATGACAAAAATCCTTCTGTATACTTAATTTATAGGTCTGTAGTTAGGCTGGGGTAGTACACCACAGGGCCTTAAACACATAATGCATTTTCTATGTGGGTAAAGTGAAATAAAGAAATTATATATTACTGGCAACTGTCATTGATAGGCAAGGGCTAAATATCAGCAATGTTTTGGCAGCTTTCCACTCTCTTATTTTAGAACTTTCAGCATTTGCAATGATCCCTGACATGGACAGGCAAAAGAAGCCAATGTATTCAGTGTGTCAGGTTTCTTACTGATGGCCCCACAGCCTCTTTATATTGGTGATAGCATCGATGTGGTAGTATTTTTTCTTTATTATTATATAATGCGCTGACTACATAGTACTGTCATCCATATCTATGAAATGCCCAGAGTTTTGCAGAATGTCCAGAGTTTTGCCTCCTATTTTTGGTCTGTTCTTCATAAAATTTGTGGTTTTCTGGCAAATCATTGAGAGTTCTAGTACCCCCCCAAAATAGTATTTGAGTTTCAGACTTTGTATGTTTCAGAAAATGCAGACTAATGCAAATCTGGGTACTTTAGCAATTTTCTAGGTTTATCGGAGCAATATTTAAAATCTGCCCCCATATTTTTCAGCATTTGACATCCCATTTATTTTTTTGTTTTTTACCCAGAATTCTTCTAATAAGAGGCTGAAAGGCATCAATGGTACAAGGGGACTATGCCCCCCGGTGGTAATTTTGGGCTACGCAGTGACTCAGTGCTTAAGATATTTACCTCAGAATTTCTGGGTTTGGGGCTCAATCCTATTGCTGCACAGCTTTTCTGTATGTAATCAAATTTCCTCAGAATGGCATTTTCCCTTTTGAAATATATATATATACACACACACACACACACACATATATATATATATATATATATATATATATATATATATATATACATGGGTCTACTTTGTATTATCAAAAATACAGTTCATCGAACCATACTTGCAATAACTGACTTCTGCGAAAGTGCATTATATTGAAAATGCACTTTCACGGAAAAATAAAAATAAAAACTAAATTAAACAAAAAACACACTAAACACGATTATGCAGGGGGCAAGCCCCCCTGCACCCCCCACACCCCCATACTTAAATATTCTGACTCTGAGAACGCACTACAGTGGGGAAAAGGGAATATTCCCTTATCCCCACTGTACCATGATCTCAACAAGAGTTTACTTAATTGTACATGAGCACTACACATTGATGTACAACTAACGTTACATGCAAACTGCATGTTTTTTTTTTGCTTTTCTTTAACGAAAGTGCATTTTCGATAAAAATGCAATTTCGCTAAAGTGGGTCCGCGAAAGTATGGTTCGATGAACCGTACTTTCGATGTAACAACTAGGACCCATATATATATATATATATATATATATATACACACATAATAAACATACACATACATACATATCTATATCTAACTATCTATCTATATCTATCTATATATGCATATATAATCCACCCCCTTGGTCAGATTGCAATGTAGTCAAATGGAATCACATGTTCCCTGAAATAAGTGCACTGCATCTGGTGAGATTGGTGGAATACTGGGGTTATATACATCCTTATATATTCATGGGGGTGTAAGGACACAATACTTAATGTGTGTGGGGGGGTGCAGGGGGGCTTTCCTAACAGTTATTTAATGTTTTTGCTCATTAGTCAGTTGTTCCATTTTTTATAATTTTGATTATAAGAAATGCCATATATACAATTTGTTTTTTACTAATTGCCTTATCTCCATATATATGTGGGTGGGTGTGTATGTATGTGTACTTGTACATAATAATATGGGCAGAAAAAGAGTTTGTTGATCTATTAATATATTCCAAAAACTGCTAAAAAAACAAACTGCTGTTCATCATCCTTCAGGCTTCAATGACGTTTTCAGTATTAAAACCTTGTGAAAGAGTAGAAAACTTAAATGAAATGCAGTTGTTTTATTAATCCAAAGCAATAACTGTTTTTTAATGTCACATAACTAATAGTCATTTACAGTTATTTGAGCAGTTGCTGGAATATATCAGACAAGTGGCAAACTTACCAAATCCTAGCCTAGCATGCAATAAATGGTATGGATATTACGAGTACTGCCTTGTTCTTAAAAAAATGACATCAAAGAAAGACTTAAAGCATTACAATGGAGCAATACAACAGATAGGCATTCTTCATTCCTTAACTTGTACGCTATTTTCTATACATGCAATTAGTGCTATGCACTAAAGCAAAGAATGAGCAGCTCTGGAAATTACCTTTTTTCTTAATTTGCTTCCTCAATATCGCTGCATATGTTAGTAGCACAGAAAAGTACTTTTCCAAGACGGGGCTCATAGCATTTCACATAGACGTTAGAGATAGTGAGCTTATACAAATATAGCACTAACTGAATAAATTATCAATGATTTGATTGGCTGTAAGCAATAAAAAACCTCTATGTCTCAAGCTCTTGCTGTATGTAAAGCTAGGATCCGAAGAATGTAAACACAGTCATTCACAGGTAATGAAAAAGATACCCCTATATTTTCATCTCTGCTGTTAGCACATGCGTCATGTTTTTTAAGATGCTTTCTCATTTTCTTTAAGCAGGTTAATTACCATGGAAAGGCAAGTCAGTCTGACATACAGCAGAAATTAGAAGAAATTTCTGGAAATAAAACAGAAACATGCACTTTCCAATCAAAATACTGGTTACAAATGCATGACTTACTGTCAGCAAAAAAGTGAAACTCATGTAATAACCAAAATCTCTATAAATTGGATAGTGTTTCATAAGTTGGGAACTTGGCAAAACAATGTCACTTTGGTAATACTATTTCAAACACAATAGTTTATATCCTGAAGGATTCTGCATGTAAACAGAACTTGCCAGTAACTCATTTATCAGCTGCTAAGATTTAGGTGTAGCACTGTGATTTTTGCCCTCAGATTTACCCTTGCTTTGTTTAGATTTATGAATGTTCTTAATAAAGTTAGAGCTATTTATGGGTGCATATGTTATTTAATCATTGGGCTAAGTCCATATAAAGATTATTTATCACTAGCAATGTGGAGCCCAGAGTTTGCAGGTCTATTATTTTTGTAAAATAAGAAACTGCTCCTGTTTCTAGACCTCTGCTATGACTTTTGAAGGTCACAGCTATGATTTTTAATATTACTAGGTTGACAACTGTATTAGAAAAAATAGTCACTGTATTAGAAAAAAATATCCCACAGTTAAACAAATACACAGAATGTCAATGTTGGTAAATACAGTGTAAGACATTGCTGATCACACTTAAATTCGGGCTACTGAATTATGCAAAGATCCTATTTTGTTACTCAGTGTTCTTGTAAACAAACTGAAAGAAAATGTAATTCAGAATGGTGCTGGAAATGAAACGGTGCATAATAGCATGAATGTAGGTGAGAGGGACGGTGCTCTTGTAAATGCTACAGAACCGCAAAAAGTGTAATGATGATTATTCAAGTCTACTTTCATGAAGAGAAAGCATTCTTTGTTCCTGCAATCAAATCATGGTTGTTGGACTGATGGCTGAGCATTATTCAGACATGAGGAGATCTACAATCTGCTCAGACATAGTTTTTAGTATTTTTAAGGAACCCATTGCATATTATAAGAGCAAACACAAATGCATATGAATACAGCATTACACAGTACCTGCAACAGTTTTTAGAGAAATGCAGTCTAACTTGGAATGTCTTCTGAATATTTACCAATTGTGATGTAGCAGTACTCTCACCCCTATCTTGGACTCAGGTGTCATTACATGTGATTTGAATACAGTGCAAGGCACGGCATCATGGCCTTACTGGAGGAAGTTTGTATAAACAAGGCAATTAAAACATATAAATAGAAGCACATACACCCAACAAACATAGCATCTTCTTAAGGATACCCTGAAAGTCAAGAAATAAACAGCACTGCATGGCTGTGAACAAATTCAAGGCTTCTAATAAGCTTCACTTTGCGGACAAGGCACACAGCTGTTAGCATAATTTGGTACAAAGCTGGTCTCATTTTGTGATAGTACAACTCACAAAGCATTCTGTACAGGCTTGTCAGGATTAACAGATAAGGGATGTCATACCTGTTGGACAATGAGCTTGACTTATCTCTTTTAGAAGACTACTATAGACTTACAGGTTTTAAACAATGAAGTACTAAGTACTGAAGAAAGAAAAAGCATTCTTCCCCACCTACTAACAGAACCATGTCGGTTTACACTTTTACTTATTGCCCTGCTATGTACATACGAGCCATTTGTTGTACTACGCTAGTGTGCCTAGCTGTCAAAAACATGTCAGCTTATCTGAATTTCCTGAGCCAGCTAACAAAATGAGTGACAACTTGCCAAAATACAAATATATTCACAACAGCCTGCTGTTGGCAATCTGGCCATGATATGCATCTCATTTCATCCAAATAAGCAGGGTAAACAGAAGATTGCAAACACCAGAGTTAAAGTACAATGTGTCAAACAGCTGCTAGTAGCAAATGTTACAACAGCACCATGGTGACCACACTTACAAAGAAGCCAAAGTTCAAAACAAGAAAGGTATCAACTGAGTAATCCAGTAGCCAGGAGGTCAGAAGAGCACAGAACTCTGTATCATGGCCTCATAATGCACAATTACACAACAGTTCTAAAAGTTATTCTGTTTTCTTACAAGTTCCATTTGTGCACTGGATAAATCCAAATTGAGTTTTACTTAGTAAAATATCAGAGGAATGCTACTTTATACAAAACTATGACATCAGACCACAAGCAGGGACCTGCTCCTTAGCCAGTCTGAGATATTTAGATCTAAGCAAACTTCTTGCTTCTGATCTTGGATTTATGCCTTTATGCACAAATGTATATACTTCAGATCTAATGGAACCCAGTCTCAAAGTAGAAGCCACCTGGCACAAAAATATAACCAAACACATATACACACGCGCACACACACACACACACGCTCGCACGCGCACACACATGCAACACACACGCATATATATTTATACGTACATATATATAAAACTTAAATAGCAATTCTTATTTTCCAGAGCAGAGAATCAAACACTCAACAGGATGAAAGATATCCATCTTTAGTAATTATAACATTTACAAAAACAGTATTCAGTTTACTACTGATAGCATCACTGCAGCAGCAGACAAGAACTATGTTAAGAGACATGAAATCTCAGAATTTTGGAACAGTTAATGTGATGTATTCTAGCAGTCGATTGCTAAACTGTGTATCATTCTTTTGCAATCAAGGGAATAAAACTTATCAGAACATATACATAGAAAATATGAATGCATGCATACAAGTCTGTATCTGTGTGTTTGTTGTTTTGAAGAGCAAAATACAATAGCAACTCACTCAACAGAACAAAAACTCAAGAGTTCTGCATTGTACATGTAATCTGTGATTAAGACAATAGTTGGAAACCTGGGCTTTGTTTACATAAGCTTCCACAGGCTTATAGGGTTAACTTTGAACAAATAATTTACTGTTCTTTCAACTCATCATACAAACTACATTTTGATGAACAACCAAAACAATAACTACAATTTCAAGATGCACAGCATTTACTCTTAACTAGGTGAGGTAATTAAATTATTATATATTATTGATCTTTCCATAAATTATGAAAAAAAATGTAGCAGCTGAAATGAAGCAGCTGATTTCACAGAAAAGTCTAGAAGTTTATAGAAAGTATGCATTGGCGTCATTTCTTATCACAGGAGTTATTAGGGAAGGGAGTATGGCAGTGTGTGTGTGAATTGCGACGGTCGTCATCATCATGTTGTGTTCCTAGATGTATAGATGTCTGTGTTTGCTCTTGAGCACTTATTCACTAACTGTGGTGTTTTTCTCCATTTATTCCTGGTTGTGTGATCATGGAGTTTGCATATATATATGTAAGGCGGTGTGCAGGTGCAGGAGGGCTTGCTCCCCTGCAAAAACAAGTTTTTAGGATATATTTCTTATGTAGAAGGTTTTCTTTTAAATAAGTTTTCAGTAAAATGGGCTACATCATTTGAGCTTCAATGAAATAACATCCATATAGGGTTCCTGTCAGAAAAATGAATTAGCATTATGTCCAATGCGTCTTCGTCAAACTGTAAATGTCAAAAACACGAAATGACGAAGCGGCTTTTAAGCAAATTCTTTCCCTGGGAAAGACGTCGCTTGGCCGCTTCCGTCACTTTGCCATTTTCAGCACTGTAGTGCGATCTCTGAGTTGGTATATTTAAGTAGAGAGGGTGTGGGGGGCATAGCCCCCTACTTAAAATAGTGTTTAGTGTGTGTTTTTTTTTTGAGAACAGCAAATTTCTTCCCTGGGAAAAAAAATCACTGTTCTGGATGTTCGCACTTTTTTGTTTTCGTTCTTTTGTGGTCGATACAACATATATATATATATATATATATATATATATATATATATATAGAGAGAGAGAGAGAGAGAGATAGCTATATACATTTATACACACATACATACATATATATATATATATATATATATATATATATATACATAGATATACATATACATATATAGGTTAATTCAGTTGTGTACATACTATAAGTCAATTAAAAAGTAAATTGGCTAAGCTTAAAATGACCAGCAGGAGCAGCTAGCTTAGAACTTGCCTATGAACTAACTAGAGTAACAAAATAAGGGCTGGTCACTATCTTTTTATCAATGACCTGCTACATTTAGTAACCATTCATCGGGTTACTCCCTACTTTTCTAAGGCTATCTTCACACAGCTGCTAGGTATAATAATTGAAAAAGCAGAAAATTAAACTTTATCTCAAAATTAAACTTTCAGTCTTGAGCAACACAAATCTTTAACATGTCAACGAGCAAATGCAAGCCTGAGCTGTTATTGCATTTCTGAGTGATTCACTGCCTGTCAGAATACATATTTTGGACACTTTTCAGTCAAGAATTGAGGCACAAGAAAAGGGTAAATGTCACATATGTGCATATTCAACAGATGAGTTTCTTGGATGTGGGAAGAAACTGTGATATATAGGGAAAACCCATTCAGACAAAGGGGGACATGAAACTCCATACAAACAGTGACTAGCATTTAGAATGTGAAATCCCAGACTCTGGAACTATCAAGCAGAAAGTTTAACTGCCCATCCATTGAGCTACTTATGTGGACATTTGGAAAAACATCATTTTATATGAAACTGTCCACAGTTAAAGATGCATTTCTGGGTTTTTCATTATGTACTGTGCTAGTGATTAATTTGTCTCTGTATACCACTGCCATTGCATAGCATTTGCACTGCAAATGACACACTCATTGACCTATCCAGCAAAAATGAATACACTCTCAACAGGACATCAAACATGTTAAAGAACCGTTAATTAACCAACAGTGTAGTCAAAAATGGAAAAAAAAGGACCGATGTGATTCTGATTGCAATCATAACCTACCTTTGGCTCAAATACCTAGTTTGAATTTTAGCTTTTTTGCAAAACTGTAACACTAGTTCAACTCAGTTGTTAATCTACTAGCCTGGAACATATGATAGAAAAACAAATATGGAAGGAATGATCAATACATAAACATAATATCTAAAACATAGTTCTGTTCAGTACTCACAGCCCAACATGGAACACTACAAGGTGTTCTTTTACCCCCCCCCCCAACACAAACTTACAATGCTAAGCACGTGTATGCTATTTTATTTTTTCAAAAATATACTTCACCCCATATTCAGTCTTTGAGAGAAACATCTCACATGGACCGAATACTTAAGGTACATAGCACGAGAGCAGTGGCTCAGCATTTTCACACAAAAACAAACATTATGTGAAGTGCCTAACTGCAGAAATAGAAAGTTTACTTTTATGGTTTATTACTTCAGCTACATTATTTTTCTGGTCAGGTTAATAGCTTCTCTGGGCTGTGTCTAGCCCTTGGGCCATATATTTGACATTTCTGCTATAAAGTGATGACACAAAATAAAAAGCATCTCCTTCTTTAAGTATACTGTATCAGCAAAACAGTTTTATTTCATACTGAAAAATATTTATTTGTTGAATGTTTGTTTACTGGGCAGATAAGATGATCCAAATGACCCTTTATAGCAAGGGGCAGATATACAGCAACTTCTTCTTCTTTTGGCTTTTTCCCGGTTAGGGGTCGCCACAGCGGATCACCTGTCCGCTCGTGATTGACAGTGGGGTTTTACGGTGTCGAGTTGCAGCCCAACCTTCCACAGAAGGCACACACTCACACCTAGGGCCAATTTAGAGTGTCCAATCCACCTACAGCATGTCTTTGGGATGTGGGAGGAAACTGGAGCACCCGGAGGAAACCCACGCGACCACAGGGAGGACATGCAGACTCCGCACAGAAGGTACCCCAGCCAAGAATCGAACCGGAGAGCCTCTTGCTGTGAGGCAGCAATGCTAACCGCTGCACCACAAGGGACAGATATACAGCAACATAAGTACTACATAGTACTAAGGAGCATCACATAATCAGAACACCTGAAAAAGAAATACGTACATCATATAGGATTATGATAAAAAAAGATGTTAAACACTACAGTAATGTGTGGGAGAAATAAACATAATAAACTAGACAATGAATTTAAAAATGGAAAAAAAAAACACACACACACACTGCAATCATAGGAAATGCAGTGAGCCATTTCACTTAGAAAGATACAGGAGAGCAAGGATGATGAGGTCCCTACTAGCGAGGAAGGAAAAGCAACAACCTATAAGAAACATACCAGAGGGATAATAGCACAGGAATTTTAGAACAATCCTCTTGGTTAGAATCCCAGGGGCCTTTCCATTCATTTAATAAGTCTAGAAAGGTGTATTCCAAACATGGCACTGGATCATAATTTATTTTGCCCTGGTTGATATGTCTTAAAGAAAGGGGCCCATTTGTATAATTTTACCTGCCCAGTAAGCAAACTATGCTATATAGAAAATTATAGTGAGCTAAGGAATTCATAGAGACATTCTATACATGCTTTTTCTTAAGTAATAATCATCTTTAATTAAAGATCAGCATCTGTTCATAAGTAGATCCGCTATAAACTTAACATCTGAGAAAGATTCTCTACAACCCCAGTTCCCAGAAAGTAATCATGGATGAGTGAGCCATGCTGTGCTCTTTAAAGACCAACATGGATAGAAATTGAAAAAAAAAACGTGTATCTATACCTTGCCATGACGTTCTACACAATTCAAATATGCCAGCAACATGATAACTTTTTGTCACTGGTTTTATTTACTTTTTTCTAACTGTGAATGCTATCATGGAAGAAGACATGCTGATGTTGTTTTGTTTTCTTAAAAAAGCTATTTCTTGCCTGTAATGTACTATGGGGGCAAGTGGGCGGCCACCGTGATGCAGCGGTTAGCGTTGCCACCTCACAGCAAGAGGCTCTCCGGTTCGATCCTCGGCTGGGGTGCCTTCTGTGCGGAGTCTGCATGTCCTCCCTGTGGTCGCGTGGGTTTCTTCTGGGTGCTCCGGTTTCCTCCCACATCCCAAAGACATGCTGTAGGTGGATTGGACACTCTGAATTGGCCCTAGGCGTCCATGGGTGTGACTTCTGTGGAAGGTTGGGAGCCAGGCTGGCAACTCGACACCGTAAATCTCCACTGCCAATTATGAGTGGACAGTGATCCACTGTGGCGACCTCTAACCGGGAAAAAGCCGAAAGAAGAAGAAGAAGAATGTACTATGGGGGTCAAAGATAATGAGATTGCAATGTGAATGCCTGGTTTGTTTGATCACATTCCTGTCTACTTGAAATTGAATCAATGAGAAATACTGCCAACTTTGAGCAACCTCAGTGAAAATGTCAATGATTTTTTTTTTTTTGCAGTGACTCAAACATTTGTTCCCTATGTATGTATTACACCAAATGTGACAAAGTCTTAAATAATTGAGATACAGCCTTTTTAAAAAGAAATATTTTTGTAAGTTTCAGGTCAAGCCTTCCTTTCCTAAGTCAGCCAGAATGCTACATTTCCTGGCATGTAAACCTCAGCTAATTAGTGAAGTTGATGTCAGTGGTATGAAGTCTTTTCACCTTCAACTACAAAATGCTCAGTAGTTTTATAGACTCCATAAAGGGAAAGACTGCAGCTTTACATGACAGTATTAGGTAAAAGAGATGTGAATTTTGAGGATGAGTTGCTTTATGACCTCAGTGTGCGCAAAACTAGAGCAAGACAGAGGTACCCTGGTGTGTGCTTTCCTTGGAAAAAGACTTTCAGATGTGGTAGGCAAAATGATGCAGGAGAAAGGGGTTCTTTACTCATATTATTTCAGATAATACTAACATTAGTCTTACTACTTAGCCAGTGTTTTCATGCAAGGAGTTAAATTTTCTTCCTAGCCTTCTGAACTTAATCACTCTCAGCAATACACTTGAATACCTCATACTTATATTTTGTATATGGGTATTATTTCTGTTTTTGATGTGTAATGTATTATTTCTGTTTAAAATGGTAATTCTGCTACATCTTATCATTTCTGTATTTCATATCCTTTGTACCATCAGTTTTATATTTTATATACATATACAATTGCAGAACTTTCTAAATTTCATGCCACTTTAGCTGTATTGACTTATTGTGCAACTTCACAGATTCTAAGTAATGCATCATTTTTAGAGAGTTTGCCCATGTGTTTGGCCTCAGTCCTGGCTGAAAAGGGTAATTGTCCAGTTCACTTGCCTGGTAAACAGATTTAAATAAACTGGAGAAACAAATTCTTAAGGGAAGTAGGCCTTTTGGAGGGCCTGGATTCTCTTGGTTAGAAACCTCTGTGGTCTCTCCAGTTGTTGCAGGTGTCTGGTGAGGTACATACAGAAGGGAGCATTGTACTCAATTAGTATTCTGATATGTCGAGTCCATTGAAGTTATAACCTCCTTAGTGTTGGATGTAATGCCCTTATCTATGAGATGCACAATGTAGAAGGTGTACCTTACCACTATGGACACATAGTGATCGAAGTTTAGATTGCTATCAACTTGTTTTCCCAAATCTCGTGCCACTGGGTTTGAAATTTGAGGGGTGCTATCTATGTCATAATTAACAGGGGCTACTTCTTTACCAAAGGGAATAATGAGGCATTTTTGCATTTAGTTTTAGTCTGTGACTTCGGCACCAGTTATTTGTCTGTGTCAGCCCCTTCTGTATTATGTTAACATCATTGGGGGACTCTATGATCGCACCCAGTTTACAGTCATCTGAAAACCTGGTAAGTCACAGACCATCTACTTTTGCCTGGACTTCAGAGAAATGGATTCCAAACAGTAGAGGGCACAGCACAGATCCTTGTGGCACCCCACTGGTAACTGGTCTACTGGTGGAGTTGGACTCTCCAACTTTGACAGTGTGCATTCTGTAGGTGAGCCAGTTGGCTACCTATCTAGTGATGTATGGGTTAATCCCCAGCTGGGAGAGTTTCTCAATGACTCCTGAGTGGGGAATTGTATCAAAAGCCTTGGGCAAATCAAGATAGGTGGTATGTCGTTTTGCCCTCATCCAAGGCTTTGGTGACATTCTCAAAGAAATCAACCAGATTTAATAAGAAAGATCTACCCTTGACAAAACCAAAATGGGTTGGGTCAAGAGTTGGAAGGTTGCCTATGTCCGTGTTGATAAGGCCCACGATGATTCTTTCCATGGCCTTGCAGATAAGGCTGTTTATCTTGTGGATTGATAGTTTCCAGGGTCAGCTGATGAACCCCCTTTGTCCAAGGGGATTACTGCTGCTGTTCTCCGCTCTGCCAGAACAAAGCCAGTGCTCAGGCTATGATTATGGAGAGTGCCAAGTGGTTCCACTAAGTTTTGTTTTAGATTGTTTAGTAAGCAGCCTGGGATGTTATCTGGTCCCACAGAGGCTGTGTTTTTGTCCTTGGAGAGTGACAATAAGACCTGTTCTTTGGAGATACTCAGTAAAGGACTGGTGTCAGGAATGCTTTTGGATATGGCTAGTGGGAACTGGGGGGAGAAATTATTGCCAAATCTGTCTGCTAGCAGGTTGGCAATTTTCTCAGGTTCAGTGTGAGTGGTGCCATCCACTATAAGTTTGGCACACAGCTCGGCATTCCCTTTAGGTTTCAGACATAGGTAAAGAATGCCTTATGATTGTCTTTGGATAGGGATACTAATTTTGTCTCGTAACTAACCTTAGAGGACTTTACAAGATATCTGATTTGCTTGATCAAGCCATGGAGGGTATTCTTCCTCTGTTGAGTAATTTCTCTCTTGTTGTTAGATATCAGTTTCTTTCTTTTGTTATATAACTTATTTACACTTACAGTTCACCAGGGTGGCTGAGGACCTGGTTTTGGTCCTGTCAGGTAAAGCCAAGTCAACACATTTGTTTAAGAGGCTATGTAGGGCATTTTTGTACTACTCTGCATAGGAGTTAATGTTGGCTGTACTAGCAGGCACTTTGCAACTTTTTAAACCGTCGCTTAGTAGGCTATAGTTTGCTTTGGAGAAAATTTTCAGTGTTTTTGCTATGGGGGGGGGGGTGTCAAGTCTCTTTACTTCAAACGAGACAGATTTATGCAAAACCAACACACAGATAACCTCCACATAAATAAAAGAACACAAACAAAATAAATCTAATGTAAAACCAAAACACAGTTGTTCCACACAACAGAGCTTACACTGATAGTTTTTCAGCCCTTCTCCCTGTGGGGGAGGGATCCATAAGTTGAACTTATGGATCCCTCCCCCACAGGGAGAAGGGCTGAAAAACTATCAGTGTAAGCTCCATTGTGTGGAACAACTGTGTTTTGGTTTTACAGTAGAGACAGATTTATGGTCTGACCATATACCAGGGAGGGCAACACACTGGGACTAGTGTGGAGACCTCCCACAAGGGTGTAGCCAGGCATACTCCTTGTAGTCTTCTGAGTGCATTTTCTTTCTGAGCATCATATTAACACGACTTTTTTCAGGTCATATGAAGTCTACAACTGTCTAAATGAATTTATTTAGCAATAGATGCAATATTGTTCATCTAAAAGCAAAATATTTAATAGTTTTAGGGCTAATAACTGAAAATGTTACTTACATTTATTAAGTGCTTGGGAGGCAGCATTTTTAGATATGTGTCCATTTTTAAGTGATAGGTGTTGGGGGCGGGGGGGGGGGGGGTAGCACTAAGAGCTTGTGAGTAGAAACTGGAATTTGCTTACTATACCCCTGACCTCCCATGTTGGTGAGCAGTAGGTCTAGGACATCTGAGCCCTTTGTGAGGGTGCAGACCAACTGTTCCAGGGCATTTGAATTAATAAATCCAGGAACCTCAGAGCAATTGTGTTTGTGCTCGTGTAAGTCGCTCAACTCATGGAATGAGAGTTGAAATCTCCAATGACCAAGGTGTTTGGCTGTGTACTGAGTGACTAGCAAGTCCAGGTAGGCGGTGTGCTTCTCCTGTTTCATGGTGGGGGACCTGTAGCTAGTGATGATGGGGTAGGGTATTTTGTCTCCAGTTATTTGTACCTGGAGTAGCTCAAGTATCTCAAGAAAGTCATACTGTTTTACCAATCTTGAGGTGTATTTGGATTGAATATACCTCCACCTTTGGTTCTTTCACACTCGTTTTGGGGTCTGAACGTGTGAAAGGCATTTTGGTGTTGTATGGCTGGGGTGCAATCTGCAGCCTTGAACCAAGTCTCAGTGACTTCACAGACGTCAGCATCTTTCAAGGTGAGAAGGGCTTCCAGGGAGTGCAGTTTGCTGTTTAGGCTCCTAGCATTAAGCAGCATGACCTTGAGTTTGTTGCTAGTGGATTTCTTTATGTTGGAAGTTTTGTTGTTTTGATACTGCCTAAAAAAAAGGCACTATGGGGAAGGCCAGTGTCTTTACCAGAATGCAAAAGCCTAAGGAGACAGGTGATGGCCATCTCTGGAAAAGCAGCATGGTCTGTTGAACAAGCTTTTCCAGGCTGACAGATACTGTATCCCCCTGGAATGACACCAGAAGCTAAGCCAATTATTGTCTGTATTGTGGCCTAGGTGAAGGTAGAATGCTGCTTAGGGCTATGAACACATCAGCCTGGGACACATAATCTGAGAGTTCAGTCATGTGTCTCTTCATATAGTCTAGAGAGGTGCTTCTCAAGTCATTCACTCCAACATGTACCATGACAAAGTCATAAAGGAAGTTGTTGCTGAGAGACTTGACTGCATGCGTGATTTGAAGGATCCTGGCACCTGGCAGATAGCTGGCTGTGACCTTCTCCTTGTCCAACCTGGTGAGGGGGACATCTGTGTGTCTCACTATTGAGTTGTCTATGACCAGAACATTTGGTTTTGAGTTTTTTGCCTTAGGGGCTTAATTGTTGAGACATTGGTATGTGTATTGTTACATGTAGTGGTGGATTCTGTTTGTGTACCAGTATGTGTGGAATGTTTGCACTTGGGAGGTCTTTGGTCTTTGGTAGACTCGTAGTGCATACCTCTGTGTACGTGGGTTTATATGTCATGACCTTATCTTGTATGAGAGGTGAGTGTGTGCCGACAACCTATTTGATGTCTTTGCTGTTAGATGAGAGGACTGATTCTAGTTTCTTGTTGAGCATAATCTTACAAGCTGTGTTTTTTTTTTTTTTTTTGGTCTTAAGTACTAATTTGTCAAAGGTCAAATTAGATCAGCTATTGCTCTGGGATTAACAAGGGGGACTTATTCTATAGAAAATCAGGAATGAAAAGTGGGGTGAAACTGCTCAGTGTTCAGCTGAGTTGCCAACAGAGAAGCAGTGAACCTGAGAGGGTTTCAATGACCGCTGTCTAGGGAAAAAGGTGATTTTAGGCATATGCATCTATATAGGGTACCACTAACTCCTGATGCGCAGTGTGTAGCTTCGCACAAACTGTAGGCTTATATATAGGCAAATTTAAACAGTTTTAAACCAGTCTGCCAATAGGAAATCACAATGGTCCCTCCAGCAATCCCTGGCTCAGACAAGGCTATAGGTGATGTATAACATTTGCAGCTTCAGTTGTTTCAGTGGTGTCGGTGATATATAATGTTTTCAAGTGGTGCTAGTATAGTTTATTTTCCATTTATATAAATGTAAGATTGCCTATGTCGTACATGATAATTTAATAAAGATGTTTACTGGAAAGAAAAAAAAGGTTATATCCTCACTCTTCTGCCACAAGGGTGCAGGGGAGCCCTTATTAATGAAAGATTTCTAGATTTGAGTTCAAGTATATGAAAAACTGGCTAGATTCACCTTGGTCTAAACTCATTTGCTCTAAATGAATTTGCTTTAATTTTGGATTTTATGTATTACATGAATGCATGCCCTATAGAGTAATGTATTTTTGACCATGTATATTTGTGATATTAGTGTAAGTGTTGGGTGAGACTCACATAGGTGTAGGTATGCTGAAATCTGGGTGTACTTTGTGATATCCCACATAGTATTTTATAGGACACTGCTGTTTTTCTCAATGTTGTGCGATCTTGAAGTTGGAATATACAGTTATGGGGTGCGGGGGGGGCTTGCTCGGTTGAGAAACAATTTCTTAAATTTTTTTGAATTTCGAGTTTTAGAGTAAATGGTTTTAAACATGTTGAATTTAGATTAAGAGATTATTGACGAATCAATACAGAGCCTATATAGACTGAATACAACTACAATTGACTGGCAAAATTCCAAAAATGCTGGTACAGTAGTATGCATACACCAAGAAAGAGCTTCTGCACATGGAGAATTTAAACTTAAAAAAAAAAAACAAATAAAAACATTGTCTTTTGCAGGGAACAAGCCCCTCTCATCTGCCCCCCACCCCAATGTGGGAGGCTGCACTCCAACACCCTCTGCTAATTATATATACTAACTCCCAAGATAGCACAAACATGGGGTAAGGGTGCATTTTCTAGCCCTGGGAATTGTGCATATACACAAACACCCTGGGAATTGTGCATATACACAAACACCCTGGGAACTGTGCATATACACAAACACCCTGGGAATTGTGCATATACACAAACACCCTGGGAACTGTGCATATACACAAACCCCCGTTGATCATCTGCTTAGTCAGCCATCAGAAGTTAACTAAACAGCTGTCAACCAAACATACACTATACACTCAACATTCTGCAGTTAATTCATATGTGTGTGCATATTTGAGTGTGTGTATAAGCGTACACACGTGTGTGTGTGTGTGTATATATATATATATATATATATATATATATATATATATATATATATATATGGTTCCCATTCAGAAGCCTGAAACATCATAAGCCTGAAAATCAAAATCCTGAAACCAAAAGCCTGAAAATTCAGAATCCTGAAAACTCAAAATCCTGAAAGCCCAAAATCCTGAAAGACCAAAATCCTGAAACTCAAAATCCTGAAAACACAAAATAGACATACTGATGTCATTGTGGCTTTGCTATTGTTAGCCCTGTGGTGTTAGGTCATGCGTTGGGGTCAGGTAAGTGTGCGGTTGGTTTTATTTTAGGGTTAGGGGCGGTTTAAGTGAGTTAGGGTTAGGGCCAGGTTAGGCATGTATGCAATAGTGACAAATATTGGGGTTAGGGGCGGTTTAAGTGAGTTAGGGTTAGGGCGCGGGTCAGGTGAGTGTGCGATAGTGACGGACCTTAGGGTTAGGGTTAGGGTCAGGGTCAGTTGGTAGATATTAATGTCTTTATAGTGACATATTAGCATTATTTGTGTTTTCAGGATTTTGAGTTTCAGGATTTTGGTCTTTCAGGATTTTGGGCTTTCAGGATTTTGAGTTTTCAGGATTCTGAATTTTCAGGCTTTTGGTTTCAGGATTTTGATTTTCAGGCTTATGATGTTTCAGGCTTCTGAATGGGAACCATATATATATATATATATATATATATATATATATATATGTATGTATGTATATATATATATATATATATATATATATATGTATGTATATATATATATATATATATATATATATATATATATATATATATATATATATATATATATATATATGCATGTATGTATATATATATATAAAACTATGGGGGGGGGGCTGAAGTTTTCCACATGCAATTGGTCTTGTTCATACTACAAAAAAACAAATGTTTCAGGGATTTTTCCCTAAACACAGCATAAATGCGCTTTTGAGGAGTTTACCTTTAATAGTATGTTTGTGAGCAGTCTAACTTCTGGCATCTGTAGTGGATCCCTTCTATAACATATGACAATGCGTGATCATGGTTTAGGTTAAAAACTATGCTAAGTCTTTCTATTTTTCTATCTTTTCTTACTGGAGATGATTTCATTAAAACTGTACTACTGTGAATGTGGCAATGTGCCACAAATATGAATGAAATAAAACAAAATAATTGTTACTGAGAAGCGCTGTGTATAATAGTCTATAGCTAATACAGAATTAAATATGATGTATACAGTAAATCACACATAATACTAACAGTAGTGGACTTTTCAGTTAAGTATTGCCCATTTTAAGTCACTCTGCATATCATAACTCATTTATGACTTTTTGCTATATACATTTACAAGGATTGCAGCTTTTGCTATGGATATTTCAATGTTTGTGAGAAGAAATAGTATCCAGTGTTTTAAAACACAAGTGTGTAGTGTCCAAAAGGGCTGCATATAGGTTCATAGGTTCATACTAGGCTATCTGCCCTGGGGTATTTATAAGCCTAGCCCGATTGTGTTTGGCTTACGCCACCCCTTGATTTGAGTATACTGTGCCCTTTTTAAAGTTTAGTTTACTGTGCCTCTGTCTAATAGTGACACGGAAGTAATCCTCAGGACAAATCTATGATTCCCCATCCACTCATCAAGATTCTTCTTGAAGAGAGTCAGTGAGGTGCTCTGCCTAACATGAATTGGAATTCTATTCCAGAGCGAAGGGAGCCTCTGGGTTATGAATCTGTCCCTGCAGCATGTTCTATTTATTTCTGTGCTGAGGTTCAAGTCCCTCGAGCGCATGGCTCTAAGGGATTTAGATTTACTGAGGTGGAGCATGTCCATTAATTCTGGTTGGACATAGCTTTATATGTCAGGCATAGATCGCCTCGAAGTAGGCGGTATGCAACTGAGTAGAGCTGGAGTTTTTTTAACCGAGCAGCATATGGCATCTGTTTGAGTCCCTTGATCCTCCTAGTGAGGTACTTTTGGGGTCTTTCTAATTGCTGCAGGTGTTGGGTAAGGTACATCCCAAAGGGGGCATTGTATTCTATGATGGGCCTGATGACGGATGAATAAAGGGGCACGATTACCTCTCTTGATCTAGATGTGAATCCTTTCATGATGAGGTGGGCTATGTAGAAGGTCTTTCTAACCACTTTGGCAATGTGGTTGTCAAAGGAGAGATTACTATCAACTTGGGTCCCCAGATCCCTAATTACTTTCTCTGTACTTAATGGGTTACCACCCATGTGGTAATTTGTGGGCACATTGTTTTTGCCAAAGGGTATGATTATACACTTTTTGGCATTTAGATTGAGACCATGGCTCTGGCACCAGTTATCCGTCTCTGCGAGACCTTTTTGAAGGATGTTTGTGGAAGCTGGAGAGTCGATTATGGTGCCCAGTTTGCAGTCATCTGCGAACTTGGTGAGCCATCGTCCTCCCACGTTCGCCTGTACCTCAGAAAAGTAAATACCGAACAAGAGAGGTCCCAGGACAGAACCTTGTGGGACGCCACTTGTGACCGGTTTCGAGTCTGACATGGCTCCAGCAACTCTGACTCTGTGGGTTCTGTCTTTGAGCCAGTTTGTGACCCATCTTGTGACATAGGGGTTTATATTTAGGCTGGATAGTTTATCTATGATGCCCGAGTGGGGTACTGTGTCAAATGCCTTTGCGAGGTCCAGATAGGCTCTGTGGACTACCTTCCCTTCATCTATGGCCTTGGTGACTGTTTTGAAGAAGTCGACCAGGATCAAAAGGCAGGATCTGCCCTTGACGAAGCCAAATTGGGTAGGATCTAGTGTCTGTAGGTCCCCAATGTCTTTATTTATGAGTTCCATGATGATCCTCTCCATAGCCTTGCAGACTAGGCTAGTCAGGCTTATGGGGCGATAGTTTCCAGGGTCCGTAGAGGTGCCACCTTTGTGGAGTGGGACCACTGTTGCTGTACGCCATTCTTTGGGTACATATCCTGTAGTGAGGCTGAGATTGTACAGCAGTTTTACTTGAGGGATTAGTTCTTCTTGGAGTTCATGTAGGATGCAACCCGGGACGCCATCTGGTCCCATGGAAGCAGTGTTTTTTGCTTTGGAGAGGGCGGCCTTCACCTGAGCATCAGAGATGTTTGGGAGGCTGCACTCTGCTGGGATAGATACTTGCTCTTTTGGGGGGGAGGGAGTGGAGAAGTTTGCACTGAACCTGTCTGCCAGGATATTGGCGATGTCTGTGGGTTCAGTGTATTTTTTGTCGTTTAGAATCAACTCAGAACAAGTCTGGGAGTTGCATCCCAGGTTCCTAACATAACTGAAAAAGCCTTATGATTGTCTTTAGTGTCCTGTGCAATTTTTCTCTCGAAGCTGGCCTTGGAGAATTTTATGAGGAATCGTAATTTTTTGCTAGTACTGATCAGAGATGCCTTCCCTTTTAGGGATTTTGCTCTATCATGTAGTAGCTTCCTCCTTCTGTTGTACAGTTTATTTATGGCTGGGGTCCACCAGACTGGACGCCTGCCTTTGGATGATTGGGTCTTGATTTTCTTTGGGATAGCATGATCCATGCATTCCTGGAGATGTCCGTAGAATGCATTTATATAGGATTCTGCAGTTTGGGCCGTAGTTTCCACTGGCCCTGGGGCCTTGAAGGATTCCACTTCGGTTTTGGGAAGTGTGAAGTTCGCTTTTGAGAAGTTTTTCACTGTGGTTTTCTGGGCTGGGGGTGGGGTCGGGATGTGGATATCCAGTGAAATTAATTTATGGTCTGATCTTACCAATGAGGGATATACTTCTGGTATGGAGCATAAAGTCCCCATGTTGGTAATGATCAGGTCTAGTATGTTTTCCTCTCTTGTGGGAGTGCTGACTAGTTGTTCCATAGCATTTGAGTTTATAAATTCCAGGAACCTTTGGGCTAAGGTGCTGGGGCTTGAGTAATGCTCCCAGTCTATGTTTGGGTAGTTGAAGTCGCCCAATATAATGGTGTTCGGAGAGATCTTCATGTTCTCCAATGTTTTCAGGAAAGCTGAGTGGGATTCCTGACTTTGAGAGGGTGGTCTGTAGGATGCTATAAACTGAAAAGCAGTCTTGCCCACTGTCAGTTGCACATGGATGGTCTCCGATACTTCGTGCAATGCCACTAACCTGGAGGTGTGGATATCCTTGATAAATATGGAAACTCCCCCTCCTTTTGTGGTTCGGTCCGGGTTTGGGGGCCGAAAAGCATGATATGAGGTATAACCTGGTAGTGCTGGGGTGCTCTCTGGAGCCTTGAACCAGGTTTCTGTCACTGCACAGATATCGATGTTCTCCATACCAGTTAATTACTGGTTCATACATATAAATACTGTATTGGCCATATACCATACTCCATACCATTTACCTTTTGAAAAGTTAAAAGAAAAATCTACAGTTAACAGTAGCAATGTCAGAATGGATACATTATGTTTCTTCTTTCTTGTTTTATTCAGTAATAGTTCTTAGATGATAGACACCTAAATAAACCCCAAACTTGCATTTATGCAAACTTATCTGCATTCTCTCAAACTGCTTATCAAAAAAGAACCTTATCACAGAAATGCAATGCATTTTATTAATCTGCCGTCTTGATCTTCTCATCTCATAAAGTTTTTAGACTTTGTAATGCTATGCATTGCTGGAGATTTACAATGGCAGAAAACTTTCAAGATGGTGACAACTGGTACTATTAAATCCATATGACAGGTCTGTAGTAACTATGAAGTAATACTGCTGAGGCAGCATTCCATTTCCCAAAGAAGCAAAATCTATTAATATTTTTGTACAAATCATACTTCATACCCTGTGCAAGGGGCACTGCATTGCTTGACTCTGCTTGCTGTGTCCACAACTCCAGTTAAGGCTATGCATCTCCCTTTTTACCATAGATTCTTCAACTAAACTTCTGGGAATCTGTGAGAAACACATGTATATCCATACCAGATACAGGAATTGTTTTATGTTTATTTTGTGTTGTATCACACATACTCAGAAGGGGGGAAAATAACAAATCTCCGGCATGTGTTCCTATCCATTTCTAAAAACATCTATTCTTCTTTTGACTACAACCGATTTATAACCGCACATTCACATATGCTTCATTCTGAGAAAGCAACTGCTAATATCTCACTACAACAGTTAAATACATAACATACAACATACAGCACACTAGAAATTATTTAACTCTAAAATCATCCGTTACTGGCAATATATTCTCTTCTCCATCTGAAGAAGACCTTTAAAAAAAATTCCAATATATGGCCAATACAGTATTTATATGTATGAACCAGTAATTAATTACTTTCATGTTATCAGCAGCTTTCATCACTGTACATGACTTATGCAAGAAAATGAATCAGCAAATACTTACATGTATATTAAGTAATGCT
Organism: Protopterus annectens; assembly: GCF_019279795.1. Classification (NCBI taxonomy): domain Eukaryota; kingdom Metazoa; phylum Chordata; order Ceratodontiformes; family Protopteridae; genus Protopterus; species Protopterus annectens. The sequence goes on along the minus strand of NC_056748.1, from coordinate 1,013,114,157 downwards.
TAAACAAGCAGGGATTGTATTATCATATTGTATGGCTTTTCATCATTCTCAAATTACCTCTGCAACAAGTGAGAAAAAGTAATATCTGTAACAGAATGACTGTATTATACTTTTTTTTTCCAGCATGGGTGTTTGAATCTAATCTGTCACATATACAAATACTGTATAGCTCAGTTAATCACTTGTATTTATATCACATCAATTAATGGATGTGAGACCTTGGTGCACCTCTGGCTTACATAAAGACTTATGAATTGGAGCCACACGCTACTCAACAAATTCTAGAACTTTCCCATGTTTGTCTGCTAAGGAATCATAAAATTATCTAACTGGTCCAACACATTGTAAAAAAAAGAGAAGGCAGGATTGCCCTACAACATTTATGCACACACACACACACACACACACACACATATATATATATATATATATATATATATATGGATTTACTACTATTCACCGAAAGCACATTTACCGAAAATCAAATTAGAGTGCACTTTTCACTGAAAGCTCATTTCACCGAAAACACAATTCACAGAAACACATTTCACCAAAAGTTGTAGATGGCCTTTACCCCACTGTAGTGTGACCCTGGAGTTAGTATATATAGTAAGGGGGGTGTGGGGGGGTGTATCCCCCCACATATTTTATGTATATATTATTGTCAGAGAACAGTAATGTATTGCAATGACATGTATTCATGTATATAATTCAAAATAGGTGGGGGGCTATGCCCCCACTCCCCCCATGTGGGGGGTGGTGCCTCCCACACCCCCCTTTACTATATATACTAACTCCAGGGTCGCACTACAGTGGGGAAAAGGCCATCTACAAATTTCGGTGAAATGTGTTTCGGTGAATTGTGTTTTCGGTGATATGTGCTTTCAGTGAAAAGTGCACGGTGAAATGTGTTTCAGTGAAATGTGCTTTCGGTGAATAGTAGTAGATCCATATATATATATATATATATATATATATATATATATATATATATATATATATATATATATATATATATATATAAACACTTTTTGCAACTTGGTGGGTAAGGTGAATATAGTCTTGCAGTCTTGTCCATAAAATATTGAACACAGCACAGACATGAGTGAAGCAAGAAGGGATGGAGATAAAACAAATATTATATCCCTTCTTGACCTCTAGCATTATTCTTCAGGGTTAGTATACACCTTTATGAGTGACTACCAATAATCTCTCATATAAGTTATGGATTGTTTTAGATTAACAGCTCATCAACTTCCATCTCTCACCTTTCTTATCACCTAACCATATTTTATAAAGTTATTCCCCACTATCTTTTAGATTCCTTTTCCCCATTTCCTTTATAATTATCTGAAGTATTTAACAATAGCTTTGTGTTTTATTTTCAGAACCCTCAAGTCATATGTGGTTTGCAACTAACCACTGCTCATTCCTGTTTTATTCAAGTTCCTGTTCATCTAACTCCACAACTTTCCACTATTAATTTTTTGAATCTAAACTGTCCTAACACCAAGAATATACTGCCTATAGTGCTAGGCATTTAACAAAAAACATTTCTAAAACAAAAACACCAAAATGAATAACCGGTTTACTATCAAATTTTCGAATTTAACTCCATCGACTGCACTTTGTTTGAACACAGAAAGTCGAACACGGCAATGTCGAACTCCAAAAGCCAACCTAGGAACGGGTTTTAGTATGGGTCGAGATAGGGGCGAGGTTTGTAGTTTGGCAATAGCAGTGAACACCTATCTCGACCCATGTTAAAATCCATTCCTAGGTTAGCTTTTGGAGTTCCACATTGCCATGTTTGACTTTCTGTGTTCGAATAAAGTGCAGTCGACGGAGTTGGATTCGAAAATTTGATAGTAAACCGAATAACCATGTGTTCCAAATGATGAAAAAAAAAATCACAAAAGGAACACTTGAACCCAGGAAAACTGTTAATTATTAAGCACTTTCTTCCCTTTAATGAATAACTTCATCAGAATATGTACAGCACTGTCACTGTATATGGCTTTCGCAGAGTTTTATCATGTCTGGGGAATTTAATTGAAGCACCAGTGGTTTGATTTATATTGCTCTGTGTTCAAAGTGTTCAGGAGTTTTTATTTTTGAAACAGTGTGGATTTTAAGAAAAATAATATAGAACATCTTTTATGTATTAGACAAATGGGCAATACTAACACTTTGTATAAACATTCTCTGGACTGTGAAGGTTTTAAAAAGTTTTCATTTTTCAATTTGGAGAAGGTCAATAAAAGTCAGGGGGAGGGGTGTGTCAAGCACCTGTGCTCACATGTTGTCCTGAATGCTAATGTTTCCCCAGGACTGAATGATCATGTGTTGTTTTATGTGTTTTAAAAGTTAAAACTGATTGGTTAAGAAATGAACCAATCACAATGTGTTTTACATGTTTTGAAAGTATTTAAATTGCTGGGGGTGTGTTGTATGTATTCTGATGAAGTTTTTCATTAAACAGAAGAAAGCACTACATTATTAACAAAAAAAATAATTTTAACTTAGTCTTTAACACATTTATGCCTCCGTGCAAATTTTTGTTACCCTTATTAAACTTAAGTTGAAGTTCAGATTAATTTGGTTACTTCCTTAAAACCTAAATACTGACACAATAAACTCAAATAATGTATAACTAGGAAAAAAAGAACAAAACAAAAAGTAATATATACAAAATACTAACTGCTGGTCTTATACTTTATATATATATATATATATATATATATGTGTGTGTGTGTGTGTGTGTGTGTGTGTGAAGATAAACATCTATTTCTTCAAGGACTGTGTAAAACCAGTCACTTTACATTTATTTACCTCTCATCTATTTTATTTATTTATTATCTACATATGCAGGGAGGTGATTGCTCAAAGGATCAGGGAGATCTCAGCACTGGAGAATTTAGTGGGGTCAGAAACTAAAATTCAGTAGAGTATAGTGGGGGTGGTAATGAGTTGGGTGAAATTAAAAAGGATTATGCTTAAGGTAAGGAAATTACAAGAAAGGTTTTGCCAGTTGATATTGACATCTCCTAGTATGGCAGTTTTGTTGTCTATGGTATTAGATATACAAGATAGTATGACTTCAAGGATAGGGATGTTTGGACCTGGTGGAATATATATAACTGTAAGGCACAGAGATTTGCAGTTGTTTATTTTTAGGAATATGATATGGAATTATGATTTGTGAAACTGAGGGATGGATGTAGTATGACGAGTAATGTTAACAGAGTTATGACAGAAGAGGGCAATTCCCCTGAGCTTTTTTATGGTTCTTGTCTGTTCTAATAACTTTATAACCGGGAGGGAGAATTTCTGTATTGCTCCCAAACCCACTCCTGTGTACCTACATCATGCCACCCTGCCTACATCTCCCTAACCTATTCCTCTGTACCTAAGTCATGTCACCCTGCCTACATCTTCCTAACCTACTTCTGTGAACCTACGTCATGTCACCCTGCCTACATCTTCCTAACCTACTCCTGTGTACCTACATCATGCCACCCTGCCTACATCTCCCTAACCTACTCCTGTGTACCTACATCATGTCAGCCTGTCTACACCTCCCTAAACTACTCCTGTGTACCTACGTCATGCCACCCTGCCTACATCTCCCTAACCTACTCCTGTGTACCTACGTCATGTCACCCTACCTACATCTCCCTAACCTACTCCTGTGTACTTACATCATGTCACCCTGCCTACATCTTCCTAACCTACTCTTGTGTACGTACGTCATGTCACCCTGCCTACATCTCACTAACCTACTCCTGTGTACCTACGTCATGCCACCCTGCCTACATCTCCCTAACTTATTCTTGTGTACCTACGTCATGCCACCCTGCCTACATCTTCCTAACCTACTCTTGTGTACCTACGTCATGCCACCCTGCCTACATCTCCCTAACCTACTCCTGTGTATCTACATCATGTCAGCCTGTCTACATCTCCCTAACCTACTCCTGTGTACCTACATCATGTCAGCCTGTCTACATCTCCCTAACCTATTCCTCTGTACCTAAGTCATGTCACCCTGCCTACATCTCCCTAACCTACTTTTGTGAACCTACGTCATGTCACCCTGCCTACATCTCCCTAACCTACTCCTGTGTACCTACATCATGTCACCCTGCCTACATCTCCCTAACCTACTTTTGTGAACCTACGTCATGTCACCCTGCCTACATCTCCCTAACCTACTCCTGTATACCTACATCATGTCAGCCTGTCTACATCTTTCTAACCTACTCCTGTGTACCTACATCATGTCAGCCTGTCTACACCTCCCTAAACTACTCCTGTGTACCTACTTCATGTCAACCCTGTCTATAGTGGTATGAGAGAAAAGATCTCCAGCAACTCCAGTCTGGGGAGATATGATTTCCAGGTCAAATCCCACCACGTTTGGCATTGCACCCCCCCCCCCCCCCAAAGATATGCATACGAGAGTCAAAGGCAGTTTAAGGGTATCAGTGTAGTTATGATAGCTGGTCTATTATAAATGAGTGCCTGGGCCTCTTTGTTAAAGCACATAGGGGAATTATGCCCCTCCCCCCCCACCCACCACCAAGCTGCATTGCCATATGTGACCTACATAAGTAAGTTTTCTAGAAGTGTGGTTGAGGGCATCTGTGCTCATTCATCAGTACAGGAGGGATGGGATGCTAACAGAACTGGTGCTACGTACAGACAATTTATATAAAATGGAGTGAGACAGTTAAAGTGTCGTAAAGCATTTGGAAGGCTACAAGATAATATATCAAGGGACGTAAATGCTGAGAGTCATAAAGTTGAATCCTAAACATCAGTGATAGAAATGTCGATGTATAGAGAGAAATGGGAAACCTGCATTTTGTGATTGTGGAATTGGCCCTTTCCCCACTGTAGTGCAATCTTGGAGTTAGTCTATAAAATAAGCAAGGAGTGTGGGGGGGCGTCACAGTCCTCCACATGGGTGGTGCAGAGAGGAGCAACAATGGACTGTTAGTATCATGACACATGACATTCAGGAGTTTGATCTAAAGATATGAATCCATTTTAGAAATCTCTGAGCAAACTAGAAAGCAAGGACTACATTTGGATTAATATGGAGAAAAGTGAAATCTTGCAGGGTTCATGTTATTGTATATGTGCAGGAAAGCAATATTTTCAGGTTTGAGTATAAAAATGGTATCTATAATTTGGTTTAAGAACTCATAATACAATTAATTCGCTAGATAAAGCAGAGAATGGTGAAGGACTTGTTAGGAGGTAATGGTTAACTCAGACATAAGGACAGGAAAACAGGGAAAAAGGCATATTTTTTCAGATACACCTTTTTTGCTTCCTACTTTTTATACATTATACTTATTCAGAGTTATGACACAGCTTGATGGAACACTGATGCCGATTTCTGAGGCAGCATGGAATACAAGTTCAGTGCTACAAGATGTGACATTTTGTAAGAAAAACTGGAAAGCCAGATGTTTGGATATGAGCCATCTGTCCATTCACTGATGTATGTACTTAAAGTGCAAGGCAATAAAGAAAAAAAAAATAATAAAGTTTTCATCTTGATTAGTATGTGAAACTAGGAAGAGGTGAATTTAGTGGTGTGACTAAAATGGAAGATGAGAAAAAAGGGACAGTTATATGACTGAAATGGGGAACACTGATATGGAAGACCTGTCAGATAATGGAAAAAATAAGTTGTATGATAGGGCAGAAATTGAGCAATGCTGGGAGAGGACAGCACACTTGAAATGCTGAAAGAATCATACTTGCCTATATATAATTGTGGGATAATTTTATTATGCAAATGTATGCTTTTCTTTAAATACCTTTACTGAGTTATCACTTAAGACATAGGCAAACATACTTTCATATAAAAGAAAACAAAACACATGAATATGTTACTAGATAAGAGTATTATACATCCCTTATGTTTTTTGTATAACTATCATCAACATTACATAAATTGCTCGATTCCTGCCCTCCCTTAAATCTCACTCCTCCTCAGAAACATTCTTCATGTACTGCTGCTACGATTATAATTTTTTTCTATGTGATTTGTTCATACCATTTTCTAAATATCCTACATGCAGTTGTTTTATCTCTGTTACAGTATTCGATACTTCAAATACTGTTGGCTTAGACTTTGATTTCCATTTTCTAGTAATTGTTTTTTTGGTAGCCACCAGAATTAAACTTAGCAAGGCCTTACTATGTTAAGGTAATTCAGATCTTGTATCCCATCTCAGAAATAAATAATTTCCTTAGTACATCCATTTGCTCACCCGATATTTCTGACTGAGTACTCTCAAGGGAATTTTTGAAGTCTGACAACTCATTACACTTCCAAACCATATGCTCCCAGTTACCTCTTTCATCTCCATCACATCTCCAACATTTGCCATCTACCCAAGGAAATTTTTTTGAAGTTTGTTTGGGGTATAAACAAAAATCCTAAATCTTCTAGATTTTGTTACATACTTGGGAGCCATACTTTCTCCCTTTGTTTCCTAGGGAATTGCTTATCCAGTTTCTCTTCCCAATCTTTTCTAAGTTCCTCTGACTGATTCCTATAGTTATCATGCAATTTTTATATGATCTAGTAATTATCCCTTTTTAACTGCTACTTCTGTTACAGATTCAACTAAAACCTCTACCATAGCAGGCCTTTCACTTAAGAGTCCCCTATCCCTTTCTCTTTGCCTGTACTCTGACACCAATCATTAACAGGGAAGGCAGTCTTTAACCTGCAGTCCAAATGTTTTCTTGGCCTTTTTCCATTCTATTACCTTTCTGTCTCCTGTTATTTGCTCCCAGTACTTTGGTTCTTTTGCCAGTTTTCTCCAATAAATTACACCCTCTCTTGCCTACTCTCTGTACCCCTAATTGCAGTCATCCCTATCAGCAAAATCTCCTTTTTCTATTCTCATGTTGGCTTATTTATTATATACTTTCTGATAATGTATGAATATAATATTATGTATGGTAGTTGTTATTCTCCTTAAGGATCTGCATCCAAAATTCCATTTTCTGCTTATTTCTTGAATTTCCCCCTTTTTCATCACAATCATTTTCCACTTTGAGTTATAGCTTTCTGCTTGTCTTTATATATATATATATATATATATATATATATATATATATATATACATATATATGGATTCACTTCAGAAGCTCGAATTAACAAAATCTCGAACTGCAAATAACCGAAACCAAAAGATCGAGTTTCGGAAACTCGAACTTCTGAAGCGAAACCAACAAAAAAAAAAAAAAAAGACAAACTTCGCTTTTGCAGGGGGGCTTCACCCCCCTGCACCCCCCCTACTTAAATATACCAACTCCAAGATCGCACTACAGTGGGGAAATGGGAAATCTCCCGTCTTGCGCTGTATGCGGAAGCGCAAAACGGGAGATTTCTCATTTCCTGTCAACACCGCAAAAATAATAAAACATTACGTACACACAGTGTGTACAAGAATCCTTGCCTCTGTGTGCATGCAATGTATTAAGGTAAGTAAACTCTTATTTTTAAACACTACACATATTCAATTTACTGAAATCTCGATCATATGGTCTCGACCATATGAAATTCGAGATTTCAGTAATTCGATTATCTGAAGTGTTCCTATATATATATATATATATATATATATATATATATGGACCTTAACCCTGTAGCTCTAAAATATTTCATCAATCAGGTAATCTTAAAAAACTTTGTTCTGTTGGAAGGATCAACTTATCCCACTTAACTCTTGCCATCTTCCCCTCCCTGATAAATTCCTTTAACTCTTTATTAATTATTGTCCACAATGTCTCCTCTGATTGATAAAAATATGCCTGACCTGTATACAAAACTAAAGCAACTAAAAACATTTTCACTGCTTATATCTTGCTATCCATACCATAAACAAGAGTTTTCGGTTTCTTAAAATTTGTATTATCTTTTGTTTAGTCTCTTTTCACATATCCGTAGCTGCCATGACAGAATCCTTTTTAATTTATACTCCTAAATACTTCATTTTATAATGCCCTTACCAGTATCCGCCCAGTGAATATGCTTCTGTAGAGGACCTAAACCCACCCACTGAGGTTGATACAAGTATCTGCACCATCACTGTATGTCTTACAATCTTCTCACTGGTGTGCTTGCTTCCATATACGTACTAAAGAGGGCTACTGTTACTAGCTATGGGCCACCAAGCTTATGTCCATGGTTCTGGGTATTTCAGTACCTCACAAATAACTGCTTGTACAGCATCATTTTTTTGACCAGGAGTCACCTCTCCTTCCCTCTGCGATAAATGAGCCAGCATTAGCCACCCACTACCCTTCTACCATGCCCAGTTCTTTAAGCATCTGAGCTGTTGTTTGGGCTCAGGTTCTCAGGGTCATAGTCAAACCTTTACCTGTTTTATATTACACAAGACAACCCCTCTGCTGTACACTACATGTAGTGCTCTTTATGGGGGCAGAGCTTGTTTTGAGGGTTGCAACTGTGAACCTTGCAACTACAAATGTAGAGGAATAAACATTAAGTCTGGCGATTCAGTAACTCAGAGTATTTTCTCTAATCTGAAGTGTAGCAATATCAGAGTTAGTATACAAACATCAGAGGTATGAAGATCACATCCTCACACATTTAAGGAATGGCTGCAAAAACATTTAAAAGGTTTAACACGGAGGTTTGCAATTTGTTGTTTCTTCTTTCTTTCTCTCTTTTTTGTTTTACTGAGTTGCAGTTTATTTTTGATGTATAGGGACTCACAATGCTTGCATCTTTGAAACAGAACCATAGATTGGCATGTGAACAGCCAACCTAATAGAGTTTTATATTATAAAACCTAATGGAGGTTTGCAAAATAAAGCCAGACACAGAGAATGCCTTGGCATTCAGCATTCCTATCAGTTATTTCTGTTTGCAAAGGATGCTAATGAAAACATATTTTATTGTACTCCTCAATTTAAACATGAGAAGACTCATTGGGTAGTATAATGTGATCACATGCAGTTTTTCTTCTCACAGAATTTGTCTTCATAATTTATGAATTTATTAAAAAAACAATTCTTTACATCATAAAGTATTCTGCAATTTTCAGAGTAGATCTCTTCTAAAAGGAACTACCTCCCTCATGACTTCTGCCGTTTCTATTTATGTTATTCAGGTTTTACATATATTCACATAAGTCACAAATAAACCTCCGTCACAAAGTCTTAATGATTTACCACTCCTTTGGTTGTAATTTGAATTTACAGGCTACAAGTCAAATGGTATCAGATGGCAGGATGAATTGTGTCTTCATGCGTCACATCTGGTTTGTGAATATCATTAAGGAAAGGTATTAAGAAAAATAAATACAGAGAATAACCCAGCATTCATTATTCCTATCAGATATTTCTGTTTGCAACGGATGCTAATGAAAAATACAAATCAGGCCAATAAGACTCACTTCATAGTGAATGCAGGCTTTATTATACAGATTTATTTCGGTAGGGTACTGCCCTATTTGTTTATTTATTATATGGTATACAGACACACAAACTAAGCACTGCCTGTGCAGACACCAGGCAGAAACAGAAAGGGCTTCACTTTGTCATCTTTCTGAAGGATAGCTGTGCAGCACTGCCTCTCAGCCCCCTGCCCCCTCCTTCCAATAATTATCTGGCGCTGGTCTGCATGCCACAGTATTAGCTTTGCAGCTGTCTACTGCTAAACAGGCACTTTTGGTCAGCAATAACAGCTTACCTGTCCAAATTAAATGAATGGATTTGATTTTATCACAAACATGACAGTATGTAACAAAAAACATACACTTTTAGAAAACAAAATCGGGTTCCATCTTTGTATTTGGAAACTACATTGGATTCTGCTCTTGGCAGATTAAATCATTACAAATAACAGTGATATACTGGTCAGAGTATTACTGAAGGCAGACAGTAAATTATTACTTTTAACGATTGTTGTTTAAATGTCTGCCTTCATCCTGTACTTCAGGATGTTAACAATTTTCCCACGGCCTTTTCAATTAAGGTTACATTCTGCCCCATCGTCACAAGCTTGCAGAGTTTATAAGATGTATGTTAACTTGCCAAAGTGTATTTCACCAAGACCTTACATTCTTATTAAACACCAAACAGTGAACAGAAAAAAATAGTTCAGCACTGTGTATCTCATTCGTCCACCATTTACAGCGGTCTAGACTTAGCAAACAGAAACCCTAAGACATGGAGACATCCATTTTACTGCTAGAGGTAAGCAAACAAAGCAAGGATAGAAATATAGACCCTAATGCCTCTATCTATTGACTTCCTAAATGTATATATTTATACCCCATGCAACTGTTTGTATATATTTTATTTGTCAGTTAAAGCTTTTCTTACTACTTTTGGTCATTAAAAACTTCAAGAAATGTTTGCAATCAATTACTGTCTCCATCAGTTAGTGAAATTCTACAAGACTTTAAATGTATTTCAGTGACTTTCTATAAATCATTCTATCAGCAAACCCATTCTAACAAACATCTGTCTGTTTTACCTTCTGCTTAAGAAATAAGTGAGTTAGGTTACCTTCTGTTTCCTAGATTTTTTTCCTAAGTCTACCAGTACTGGTGTTCAGAAGACATAACTAGGAATTTATGTAAAATTAAAAAAAAGAAGTCTTTAAAGAACTTTTTTAAAATTATTTCTAGCAGTTCCCACAAAATCAACATAATATCCATATGTATTTCTATAATAAAATATAATGGAATGCAAGCATTTATCTGAAACTTTATGTAACATTTTACAGAAAATACTAAAGAGAAGGCCATTTATGATGCAAGACATATATACAGATGTGGATGTTCTGTAGGAAGATGACATTTGTTAAGAATGTAGCCAGATAAGTGGTAACAGCCAATCAAACACCACATTATCATCTTTACATGATCTGAGTGAAGCTGAGTTTAGGAGGTAAGGGCAGACCAAGCGGGGAAATCCTTCTAGCCCATCATGATGATGCCATATTGGGACACCTCCATTTCCTTGCATCTTTGCAGTGGAGGTTGAGGTAAGGCACTGGAACATGGCAGATGAGGAATGGTGTGTGTGAGTTTGGGGGGAGGATGCAAAAACAAATGAGGAAGACAAACAATGTAAAGCTTATTGCATTTTATGAAAAACTTAACACAAAGAGTTCAGTTAGACGAGAACTACTTTGGAGTAGTTAGTGTGGACATTGATGGCTTCGGCCTTTGGTTATCATTTCTCCCTCTGGATGTGTTTTCAAGACTATAGTAAAAGAGAAGTAATAAGTCACAACCAAGCAGATCAAACCATTTGCAATTCACAGCTGCATTTACAGAGGATGTACAAAGACAGTGCAGCAGAAGGCCATAGTGGAACTAGAAGTTTCTTGCTTTTAGATTTAGTTTGGCACTTGCACTCTTATTAGAATGCTCTTACCCTGATAGCAAAAAAAACAACATTTTGCTTTAGTAAGTGACATTGCAATCTTGCTTGCCTTCCACATAAGTACTGCCTATATGTATTTTTGGGTTACAAGTGCCAAGGAGTAATGGAACACTACATGTATCAGAGTATGAAATGTACTTCATCTTTGAGATAGGACTCCTCTGACTCAGAGTTCCCTGCTTTTAAAGGGAAATGAACATTAAAAAAAAATCACAATAATACACAAAGTTCACTGCCAGAAATTGCTTCTGGTAGCTGCACTAAACAATTCTTGACCGAGTCATAAATGCCAGGATTCACTTTAAGTTTCAGCAACCAGATAACTTTTTCCAGGAACAACATGGTAGCTCAGTATAAACTTCACAGCCAACCAACTACAGCTTAGATATTACAATGCATTTTGGATTTGGTCATTTCTTGAGAGGGCTACATCCCAGACCTAGTCCTCACCAACACGAGGGAACATTACAACTACCCCACCCCCCACCTGAGGGAATTGTCCTCATGTAATCAGGTTAGACCAAAAAAGCTGTCTCCTTTGAAATAAAAATAAACCTGGAAGACCAGGTGACCCTGGAACTTTTAGAAATTATTCCTAGGCAAATTTCCTACATTTAAGTGATGCCCTGCCAAAATTTCAAGCCCCCCAAACCCATGGAGCACCACTACCTAGATGGAGTCATTCACCGGAAAGCTGTAGAATCACGTATACAGCTGCATAAAGGCTTTGGTACCTACCCAAAATAAGTTTGCAACAAATTCCAAAAACAAGCCACCCTGGTGGAATCACAACATCAATAGATTACATAACAAAATGAAGAAAACTGTAGCCAAAACTAGGAAGAGTAATGCTCAGTAAGGTAGGAACAGCCTCATCAAACTAAACAATTTGGGCGACTAAGTCAACCAAAGCCAGATTTGAGACAAAAATAACATCCCAGACTAAGGGCAACCACAAGGCATTCTTCAGTTATGTCCAAAACCAAGAAGGCAATAAACAAAAATGTGCCAAGCTAATTGTAAATGGAGCCACCTATCCTGAACCTTAGGGTATAGCAAACCTACTGGCTGATAAATTCAGCTCCAATTTTACCCTACTTTCTCCCTCAAACACCTCTCTAGAAATGCCCCCAAATATAGCTCCTTCAACTATCACGAGGTGAACAGGTCCTAAATTCAGTCTCCAAGGGAAATGAAACGAAGCATTAATGGAACTTGATAATATCTTAGGATGCTGACCCATAATCCTGACTAGTCTCATATGCAAGGGCATGAAAACAATTATCATGGATATAATAAACAACAACATAGAAAACCTTCAGATGCTGGAGTCAACTCAGTTTGGTTTCGCCAAGGGAAGTTCATGTCTATTCAACCTGGTGGTTGTCTTTGAGAAGGTCACCAAGGCAGTGAATGAGGGCAATCTCGCCCATATTATATACATTGGTCTGGCCCAAGCATTTGACACAATTCCCCACTTGAGCATTGTAGACAATTTCACTGAATTAGATATAAACACCAAAGTCACCTGCTGGATAGCCAAATGGTTCACAGATAGGACCCAAGAAGGTAGGACAGAGGAATCCACCTCCACAAAAAGGCCATCACTACTCGAGTCCCTCAGGGCCCAGTGCTGGAGCTGCCTCTGTTTGGAATTTACTTCTCTGAAGTCAAGACTAGTGTCAATGACCTCTAGCTGACTAAATTCAAAGATGATTGCAAATTAGGTGCAGTCGTTGAATCCCCCCCAAGACACAAACATCTTACAAAGGGTGTGATACAAGCTAACTGGTACCAGAGCCATGGTCTTCAACTCAGTGTTAAGAAGTGCAGAGTAGTATCCTTCGATAAGATGGCTACCTCTGCAAAATTTCTATATCCATAACACACTCCCTATAAGTAATCCCACCAATCAGAGATTTGGGAATGTGTATAGACAGTGACTTGACCTTTGACCATGATGTGCTTACAGTAGTAAGAAAATCAATCCATGTTGCACAAATTATAAGCAAGGGTATAGTATTTAGGTCCAGTGTTCTATTTGACTCTGCCCTGATATGACCAGTCATCAAGTATTATGCATCCTTCAGCATGTACCTGACCAGGCATATGCAACAACTGGAGTGACCAATCAGGTTTCTTACAAAAAGAATACATGGTATAGAAACCAAGTCCTAAGCAGACTGCCTCAAAGCACTGTCCTTATAGTCGGTCACATACAGGCTGCTGACAGGCATCCTATGCTTGGGCTAAAAGTATCTTCTGATCCAGCCTTGACAAACCTGTTGCACATCTCTTAAAAAGCACCAGAAGCACGCAATCTAGGGTCCTAAACCTCACCTTTTATTATTTATTTTCAGTTTAATGACAGGGGGGAGTCCACAGGGCCAAAAAAAACCCCGTTTTCAGTGGAAGCCCAGGGAGAAAAGCTCCAATGAACAATTACAAGCATACACAAAGCAGTATAATCATCTAAATCAGGCTGAGAATACAGCATACAACATATGAGGTATAATACAATCATGCAAATACATACAAATAAAAGGACATTGCTGGAAAGTTTGCATGTACAACATTAGATACAATTACTGATATAAGAAAAATCTAACAAGGTTAGCCAAGGTGCAACAAAAGGCTGTCTAGTACTGGTTTAATGGAGTGTAGTAGTAGACAAAGTAATGGTAAGAGAAGTAGGTGTAGTAGGGGATGGAGATGAGAGTAGTTAGAGGGGGAAGTTATGCTGGAAAGTAACATGGGCATGTCCATTTTGAAGATAGGTGAGAGAACAAGAGAGATTTGATATTGGAGTGATTTGGAGTACTGCAAAGGGAGGGAGAGAGGTCCATAGTTTAGATATGGAGTAGGACAACAGAAGGTGGCCCAGGGGTCATCAGGGTTTGTAGATTTGTAGGAGGTTTTGGTTTTCTGAGTGAGCGGTTAGGAATATAGGGGATTAAGGTGGTAACAAGAGAGGGGCAGCTAGAAGGTTTGAAGATGCGCTTGTGGGCTATGGTGACTTGGGTAGTTCAAGCCATTGCAGAGCATGGAGAGAGTGGCAATAGTGGGATGAGTTTTTTGAATTGGTGGCCAATTTGCTTATTTTATTGTAGCAGGATACTAGCTTGGATTGTAGGCCGAGTTGGAGATAGATTAGCAGAGTAATATATGTAATATAAACAGGACGTGTTGGAGAGGCTGTCCCTTCTCTGGAATAGACTTCCCATCCATGTGAAGTAAAGTTCTTCCCTGCACTTACTCAAGCAAATCTTGGATCAGTGAATGAGGACTCATAAATTTACCTCTGGTATGGTACTTGTGCCTCTATTAGAGATAGGAAACTTGTAAATCCTTGGCCCTTCATGCCCAATTTGATATCCCCCCCCACACATAACTTATGGGACCAGTACCTTTTCAATATTTCTGGAGGCATGGCTAGGTTTAAAAAAGTCCTTTGAGGTTCTTACCTAGTATAAATCTACGATCACACATTAATCTTAAAAGGGCATTGATAGCATACAAGTACTATATGTGTAAACAATTTAGCCATTTTAGCCACTTAATACCATTAAAAGACACAACTAGAAAAGTTATTCTGGAACATAGAATTAGGATAATCGAAGCCACAGTGAAATAAGAATATCTAAAAGGACTCCCTACCAAAGACAAGCAGTATGTTGTTTTATGGAATTTAGGAACAGGAAATTATGTCATGAGGAAGCAAGCCAAGTATATTTCGAATTGCACACTGCCATCAATGACATAACCATCAGTGTCTATAGCAGCCTTTATTATGCTTTCTAACAAAACTGAGTTCTAAATGATTTTCCACAGCTGCGCTTAGAGATTGGAGATGAATGTATTTGCTCCATGTTAATACTGTTGAGCTTATTTTGTAGAACTGTACAAGTTAGGGTCACAAACAAGTATTTCATTCTCCTTTTATACATTATTGCAAAGGAAATCACCACTGATATTGTAGAATACTGCTTCTTAAATGCAGACTCAAAGCAGTATTCATACGACAACAAATGTCATGCAAATCTACTCTGTCTTTACACAGTGGACAAGGGATATGCTTTCAAAAGAAAACTGTACTGAAACTATATTAATAGTTTTCATCTTTATTTAAGCTGAAGGGTACAGTAAGCTATATTATATCAGAACCATCCTGAAATTATTCAGAACACAAAATGCACCATTTTAAATAACTTCTAGTCTGCAGAAGAAAAGGTGCAATTAAAACCTACAACTGCATTTTTTTCAAGGGTAAAAATATACCTTATTGAATAAAAACTGAAACAGAGCTCAAATGACAGATTGTGAATGCCTGTATCTCTAACCTCAAACCCTTTGCAAGTGTATAATTAAAAACAGCTAAATGAAGATGAGTAAAAATAAAATGCCAGGGGATGTCTTCATCAGGAGAAATATGTAATGTATACTGGAGAAAAGAAACGGTACATAAGACTGAAAGATCAGCATACCAGAAAGCAAAATCATCTCCATCCCATAGCAAGACTACTACATATCTGCTTAAAGGCAATTCCAAGAAACCCATAAGAGATATATGGTATAAAACCTACCCCTCTGCATCAATGGCATGGCATGAACTAGCTCAGATGTCCCCAGAAGCATTACACCAAAGGAAATTAATGGAAATGTGGCATATATGCAGGCACAAAGATCTGAAAGGCTCAAGGTCTTTCTTCTTCTTTTGGCTTTTCCCAGTTAGGGGTCGCCACAGTGGATCACCTGTCCACTCATGATTGGCAGTGGAGTTTTGTGGTGTCGAGTTGCGAGCCTGATGCCCAACCTTCCACGGAAAGCACACGCACACACTCATGCCTAGGGCCAATTTAGAGTGTCCAATCCACCTACAGCATGTCTTTGGGATGTGGGAAGAAACTGGAGCACCCGGAGGAAACCCATGAGACCACAGGGAGCACATGCAGACTCCACACAGAAAGCACCCCAGCCAAGAATCGAACTGGAGAACCTCTTGCTGTGAGGTGGCAATGCTAACCACTGCACCACCGTGGCCGCCCCACAGGATTAAAGTATAACTCAGTCACACAAAGAAAGACATTTAGCAATGCATTAGAAAATAAATTGACAATGAAGTGTTTTTTTCCAACTTTTTGAATACAGGACAACCCAATTTACTGCCCCTCTGTGAATGAAAACCCAAAGTATTAATTTTATTTATAAATTTATTTAGCCTTTGTTGACTGGATTAGTCCCACTAGCTTCTTTTCAGGGGAGATCCAAGGTGATATTTATAATATTACAGGAAATTTGACCAAGGCATCAGGGAGCTTTCATTATTAGGTGGCACCCAAGGGCTCCTACAACAGCAGCAAGGAAGATCCCTAAGGGAAGCAGCAGCACGGTGGAGAGTTTGGAGGTGGAAAGTGAGAATTTGGAGAAAAATTTGCTCAATATGGAGCTTCAGAATACAAACAAGGATTCCTCTGTGATGGATGACAAAAAGGTTCACTGTTTATCTGTCTTAATAGGGAAGAGTAATTGAGTGTGTTGAAATGGTGCAGATAACAGAATTGGCATCAGGAGGGTTTGCAGCTGATATGCTGTTAAAAATAATCGAGCAGGACGATCCAAGTGACAGTTCTAATGTTTCATGGGGTGAGATAGCAGACAACTTTTTTGGAAGTGCTGAAGATGCTAATGTAGAAAAGAAATCAGGTGATCAGTTAAAACCTATGCAGCAATGACAGAAAGTAAAAGTGGAAAGCAACAACAAACTAAGAAGGTGTCTGGTTTTGTAGCAGCAGATAATGCAGTAACTAAAACACTGAGCAGACAAAAGAGGAGAGCAACAAAAACTGTAAGTAAAACAGTTTTTAATAAGAAGAGGAAGACCAAGTCTGGAAATAAGAAAAAAAGTCACTGTAATAAACAGATATTATGTATGGGACAATTTCATAACTGTTCTTGGTTTTAAAGCTCAAGAAATTTGATCTTTTATGCATATTTGGAAAGAGACATTTTGTGTTAACATTTGTAAGTGATAGATTGATGATGAAATTTCTGGAACTGTGTAATAAAAAGGACATTTATCAGTAAAACAATTATTTGTTTTCTGGTAGTAAATTAATACTAAAAAATGTTACAGTTTAGAACTGAAGAACTGGAAGAAGAGGATGTTAAAAATGCATGCAGGGTGTGTGTGCAATTGTTGCTAACAATGTAAAAGTCAGAGACGAAAAAAAACTATGGAATGGAGGGCAAAGGTTAGAAGTTTAGAAATGTGAAAAAAAAAACATGGTGGAACACTTGTCTAATGTTAGTTTTGTGTATGGCCATAGAGGGACATTAAGTTAAGCCAGCCTAAAGTGCGTTTCTTTTGTGGAGTATATTCTCATTTAAATAATGATTGTGACAAAGTACAATGTAATCGCTGTGGAAAAAAAGGACGGAGAGCAAGAAGGTGTGTGTCTGAATGCAAGGTTGTGCAAAAAAAACAAAAAAACAAAACGTTACTTTATTTATTTTACATTTGTTTACCGGGATAGTCTGACTGGATACATGTCCATTTTCAGTGGAGGCCCGGGGAGAAAAGCTCCAATGGACAATATTATATAGATTACACAACAAGTTAGACAACATTAGAAAATATAAGACAAGGTGTATTGTACAATAGTTTAGTAATGTTCCCAATAGGGATTCACAATACTCATGGTCTGACACAATTAAAAGCAAAAGCCAGACTGGAAACAGAGCTTGGTTAAGTAATTAAATTTTATGACATTTACAGATTATGCTTTCAGTTTATAACTTAATCAGGGTTGGTACATGGGCAAAGACAGTTCACTTTGAAATACTGTTTCAGGCTTTTTTGAAGAGAGTTATGGAGGATTGAAGGGTTATATAGTTGGCAAACACGGATTCACCAGAAGAGTTATTAGCTTTGTGGGTTTCGACCAGTAGTTTGCTGGCTGATCGTAGGGATCTCAAGTTGCTATATGGCTTAATAGTATCCTCTGGGTGGTATAGAATTTTGTGCGCTATTAAGAGGTGACTGAATTGAATTAAGCTGGGCTGTTCTAGCCACTCTAGTTGTTTCAGGTTCTGGCAGTAATGGGTTCTATAGGTGGAGCCAGTGGTGAATCTGGCAATATGGTTGTAGCTATGGGAGAGCTTACTCAGTTCAGATTTGTTGAGGTTTGAGAGTACAGGAGAGGCATATATGAGAGTAAGTGTGACCGGGTTCATAGGTTCATACTAGGCTATCTGCCCTAGGGCATTTATAAGCCTAGCCAGAGTGTGTTTGGCTTTCGTCACCCATTTTAAATTAATTTTGCTATGCCCTTTTTTGAGGTTAGTATACTGTGCCTCTGTCTAACAGTGACAAAGAAGTGATACCCAGGGTAAACCTACGATCTCCCATCCACTCATCAAGATTCCTCTTGAAGAGGGTCTGCCTAACCTGGACTGGGATTTTATTCCAGAGTGAAGGGAGCCTCTGGGTTATGAATCTGTCCCTCCAGCATGTCCTATTTATTTCAGTGCTGAGGTTCAAGTCTCTTGAGCGCATAGCTCGATAGGATTTGGATTTTCTGAGGTGCAGCATGTCCATTAATTCCGGGTTGGACATGGCTTTATACGTCAGGCACAGATCGCCTCTGAGCAGGCGGTATGCCACTGAGTAGAGCTGGAGTTTCTTTAACCGGGCAGCATATGCATCTGTTTGAGCCCTTTGATTCTCTTGGTGAGGTACTTTTGGGGTCTTTCCAGTTGCTGCAGGTGTCTGGTAAGGTACATCCCAAAAGGGGCATTGTACTCAATTATAGGCCTGATGAGGGATGAGTAAAGAGGCACGATGACCTCCCCTGATCTATATGTGAATCCCTTCATGATTAGGTGGGCTATATAAAATGTTTTTCTAACCACTTTGGCCACGTGGTTGTCAAATTAGAGATTGCTATCAACTTGGGTCCCCAGGTCCCTAATTACTTCTTCTGTACTTAATGAATTACCACCTATGTGGTAATTTGTGGGCACTTTGTTTTTGCCAAAGGGGATGACTATACTCTTTTTGGCGTTTAGCTTGAGGCCATGGCTCTGGCACCAGTTGTCTGTTTCTATGAGGCCCTTTTGGAGGATGCTTGTGTCAGCTGGAGAGTCGATTATGGCGCCCAGTTTGCAGTCATCTGCGAACTTGGTCAGCCACAGTCCTTCCATGTTGGTCTGTACCTCCGAGAAATATATACCGAACAAGAGAGGTCCCAGGACTGAGCCTTGTGGGACGCCACTTGTAACTGGTTTGGAGTCTGACATGGCTCCAGCAATTCTAACCATGTGGGTTCTGTCCTTGAGCCAGTTTGCAACCCATCTAGTGACATAGGGGTTTATATTTAAGCTGGTGAGCTTATCTATAATGCCCGAGTGGGGTATTGTATCGAAGGCTTTTGCGAGGTCCAGGTAGGCTGTGTGGACTACCTTCCCCTCGTCAATGGCCTTGGTGACTGTTTCAAAAAATCAACCAGGTTTAAGAGGCAGGATCTGCCCTTAACAAAGCCTAACTGGGTAGGATCCAGTGTCTGTAGGTCCCCAATATCTTTATTTATGAGGTCCATGATGATCCTTTTCCATAGCTTTGCAGACCAAGCTAGTCAGGCTTATGAGGCGATAGTTTCCAGGATCTGTTGAGGCACCACCTTTGTGGAGAGGGACCACTGTTGCTGTACGCCACTCTTTGGGTACAAATCCTGTAGTAAGGCTGAGATTGAACAGTAGTTTTATGTTTGGGTTTAGCTCTTGTTGGAGTTCATGTAAGACGCAGCCCGGGAAACCGTCTGGTCCCATTGATGCTGTGTTTTTTGCTTTGGAGAGGGCAGCTCTTACCTGAGCATCTGAGATGTCAGGGGGGCAGCACTGTGCTGGGATAGATATTTGCCCTTTTGGTGGGGGGGGGGGGAGATTGTGATGAACCTGTCAGCTAGGATGTTGGCAATGTCTGTGGGTTCGGTGTATTTTTTGTCATTTTGGACTAATTCTGAGCATATCTGGGAATTCCCACCCAGGTTCCTAACATAACTAAAGAAAGCCTTGTGATTATCCTTAGTGTCCTATGCAATTTTTCTCTCAAAGTTGGCCTTAGACGATTTTATGAATGCCCGTACTTTTTTGCTAATACTGATCAGAGATTCCTTCCCTTTTTGGGATTTTGCGCTATCATGTAGTAGCTTCCTCCTTCTATTGTATAGTTTGTTTATGGCTGGGGTCCACCAGACAGGACATCTGCCTTTGGAGGATTGGGTCTTGGTTTTATTTGGGATTGCATAATTCATGCATTCCTGAAGGTGTTCATAGAATGTGTTTATAAAGGATTCTGCGGTCTGGGCCATATTTTCCACAGGCCAGGGGGCTTTGAAGGATTCCACCTCGGTTTTGAGGAGTGTGAAATTTGCTTTAGAGAAGTTTTTCACTGTGGTTTTCAGGGCAGGGGGTGGAGTTGGGATGTGAATATCCATTGAGATTAGTTTATGGTCTGATCTTACCAGTGAGGGATACACTTCTGGTCTGGAGCACAGAGTCCCCATGTTGGTGATGATCAGGTTCAGTATGTTTTCCCCTCTTGTGGGAGTGTTAACAAGTTGTTCCATAGCATTTGAATTTATAAATTCTAGGAACCTTTGGGCTAGGGTGTTGGAGCTAGAGTAATGCTCCCAGTCTATGTTTGGGTAGTTGAAGTCGCCCAATATAATGGTGTTTGGAGAGAACTTCATATTTTCCAGTGTTCTCAGGAAGGCCGAGTGGGGTTCCTGGGTTTGGGAGGGTGGTCTGTAGCAGGCTATAAACTGGAAGGCAGTTTTACCCACTGATAGTTGCACATGGATAGTCTCTGATGCTTCGTGCTGTGCCTCCAACCTGGAAGTGTGGGTATCTTTGACGAATATTGATACTCCCCCTCCTTTTGTGGTTCGGTCCAAGTTTTGGGGTCGAAAAGTGTGATTTTGGGGCTGAAAAGGGTGATTGCAGTTCTAGCCAGTGGGGTTAAAAATGTCTTGTTTCTATACAGTGATGAATCAGGGAAAAACCCACAAGTACGGCAGGTGCAAAGGCTTAAAAACATCCAGGGCAAAGTCAAAAAGAAAGCCAGCACCTCGTGTAGTAAAGCAGCATCAGTTTAATGTGCAAAAATACACATAAATACTAGCACATAACAATAACAAAAACTCCTAGGTGCATGGCACCAACCCAAAAACACCTAAACCAAACCGGTTTCAGCCAGACTGCCTTCTTCAGTGAAGTTCTAAAAATACGGAGTTCAAGGGTGGTTTAATGGCTAAGGTGTTTGCCTTACAAACACAAGGTGCAGTGTTCGAGTCTCACAAGGGATAATTGGCTAGGCTTAAAATGGCTCGCAAGGGCAGTTAGCTTAGTACTAAACTACGAACTATGAACAAAACCCACTTATAAAGTCATAAGGCCAGCCCACCACAAAATCCCATTGGATCATGCTTAACACCTTAATAATGTTCATTCAAACCTGGGGAGAACAAACCCCCCAATTTAATAATCCATTTCCTCTCTTTAATATTTAATATGGAGTGCCAACTAACTTTGTCCCTGCATTCACCCTTGATACAATCTATAGTAGTGAACCTAAATGTTGCATGTGTTCATAGGTTCATAGATTAGTACTAAGCTAACTGCCCTTGTGAGCCATTTTAAGCCTAGCCAATTATCCCTTGTAAGACTCAAACCCTGCACCTTGTGTTTGTAAGGCAAACACCTTAACGATTAGGCCACCTTCCCTCCTATGTGTGTGCTTAAGAGTATGTTTAAAAAGTGCACTGGACTGTCTGTTTTTTGATATCACTGATATGTTCACCTATTCTAAATCTAAGCAGATGTGACGTTTGCCCTATATAAAAGGCAGAACATGAACAGGTGGCCAAATAAATCACCCAAGAGGTGCTACAGTTAGCAAAAACATTAATGCTGTACACATTAGGTGTGTTTTGACTGTTAAAATTCAGTAGTTTTAAAGACCCTGTGACAGTGCGAGCAATGCCCACATGGCATACAGCCCCTCAAAATGTTACCTGTAAGTATCCTCTGAACATACAAATCGCTATTATGGCCAGTTCCTTTGTAACGAGAAAAATGTGAACCTAAAGTGCGGCCCCTTGGAAATGAAAAAGAGCATCAGTCTCTCATCCCCCATCAAAATATTCCAATGTCTGTTGATGGTCCGCATAAAGGCATTGGTGTTTCTGCCAAAGGTTGTTACAAATCTGATCAAAGAATTGTTCCCTAAAGATCTCTGCCTATATTCTAATAGATTGGGTCTATCCTGACCTGTAGCCCAATTGCATGCCCCCCATAATGTTACCAGTTGGATAGCCCCTGTACCGAAAATGAGAAATCAAATCCTCTTTATGTTGATGGTAGGTCTGGATATCGGAGCAGATCCTTCAGACCCGGAGGAATTGGGATTTGGGTATATTCCGAATCACATGTTGTGGATGGAAACTATTGGCATGAAGGAGTGAATTGTATTGAGGAAATTTCCTATAAATTTGAGTGTCTAAGGTATTGTCTGATTTCTGACTAACCAAGACATCCAAAAAGGTGATCTGAGTTTTGCTAAAACTGACTTTAAACTCAAAACCCCATTTATTTTCATTGAGATAGGTCACATACTCCTCCAGGTAAATAGCATCAGATTTCCACACAAGCAAACAATCGTCGAGGTAACGCCTCCAGATATCTATTTCTTCAATATACAGATTGTGGCTTCAGTTATAAATTAATTCCTCTTCTAAAAAGGCCATGAAGTGATCTGCTTATATGGGTGCAAAGGACGCACCCATAGCTGTTCCCTGTATCTGCAAAAAACATTGGTCCTGGAAGTAAAAAAACATTCTTAGTCAACATGTGTTCCACTAGACTAACTAGGAAGGTATTGAACCCAGGTCTATATAGTTCCGCTACATCCAGCCAATGTTGCAGGTCCATCAAACCAGCCCAATGTGGGATGTTGGTATAAAGGGACGTAACATCCAGGGTGCATAAAAGCCAATCAGCTTCCAACTGGGAATCAGATATAATCTTCAAAAATTGTATCGTATCCTGGATGCGTGACCTGACCAAGGCCAATAGGAGTTTCCAATAATAAGTCAAGTACTCAGAAAGGAGATCTGTAAGGGAACCATTATCTGACACTATAGGTCTACCTGGTGGACAAACAGGGTCCTTATGTATCTTAGGTAAAAGATAAAGATGTGTTTTTTAGGTGCCTGAACTGTAAGTTGTGTCAAGTCCGAATTGGTGATAATATCCTCTTCCTTGGCTACCCTTAATAAATTGTCAATGGCCAATTTGAACCCCTTAGTAGGATCCAGGGGCATCAATCCTTGAGTTGTTTGTGGGCCTCAGCCTGATATGTGACCCAATCTTAAACCACAACCGCCCCTCTTTTATCTGCTTGTGAAATGACAATATTAGTATTGTTCTTAAGTTTGTCAATACATTGCATCTCATTAGGAGTAATGTTACTGGAAAAGGAAAAGCCGTTATAGTTATTAAAATGGAGATCTTTGAGAACATTGTGTAAAAAAATGGAAACAGTAGGTGACATGGGAGACATGAAAGTAGATCTTTGAAATCTAAAGCCCACAGATGCATTGGGCGTACTATCTTCAAAAAATAATCTAGAATTCAACAGTCTACAAAAATCAATGACATATTTAGCAAAAGAATGGATTATTAAATTGGGGGTTTGTTCTCCCTGGATTTGAATGAACATTATTAAGGCATTAAGCATGATCCAATGGGATTTTGTGGTGGGCTGGCCTTATGACTTTATAAGTGGGTTTTGTGAACTCAGTATTTTTAGCACTTCACTGAAGAAGGCAATCTGGCCGAAACCGGTTTGGTTTAGGTGTTTTTGGGTTGGTACCATGCACCTAGGAATTTTTGTTATTGTTATGTGCTAGTATTTGTGTGTATTTTTGCACATTAAACTGATGCTGCTTTACTACATGAGGTGCTAGCTTTCTTTTTGACTTTGCCTTGGACGTTTTTGAGCCTTTGCACCTACAGTACTTGCTGGTTTTTCCTTGATTCACATTGTATTGTGCTCCTGCTGTTGGCTACTGTGTGGTATGAATCTATCAGCCTTATAGTGGTGTTTTCACCACTCTTTATTCATTTTCTCCTTCATTATCATTTATACCATTAGGGAATTTTTTCCATTGGAGTGACCCTGCATCTACTTTTTCAGTGGTATGTGGATTTTACAGTCGGCGTTTTTGCTTAGTGGTTGATTGTCAACGGCCCATCGATGAATACAGGCAATATTTTCCTGCCTCACTTGATTAAGTTAGTTTGGTACCTTGAAAGGTACTGTTACAATCTTTGGTTATATTGGGACTGTTTTTTCACCTGTTGGATACTGTGAATTTTTTATCGTTTTGTGTGTTGTGACGGTTGAACATATTGGAATCTATCTAGGCAATTTACTACAAGGATTTTGGGCGAGCAACATCGTGTTTGGAGTTGGAATACTTGTCTACCATTCCAGACATTTTTTTGGGGTCCTATTTATCAGATTTACATTTCTTGGATATCATGAACTTTCTTCATTGAAACTCTAATATTTAAGGGCTTTTTGGGACTTGCACTAGTTACTGAACAGTTATCCTTTGGGACATTATGTGTATATCATCATTGGACATTTTGGTTCTTAATATATTGGGATACGTGTGTTGACATGCGGATATTCTTCTGCTAATTTTGATATTTTACTGAACCCAGATTGCCAAACCATGGACTAACAGCAGGACATTTGGGACTGGTGATGTAACTATATATCCATTGGATCTATTATATTTCTAATATATTGGTTATTTGTTTTTTGCTATCTTGAATGTTACAGCATTTGTTAACTATTTTGTAACACGTGTAGTACATAATAAAAATAAGGTCAAGCAGGTTACATTTCCTAGATCTGTTTTCAAGGTCTGATTATATTTACATCATTGTGGGCTTTGGTTTTCTGGAGGTTGGCATCCCAATTTTCTAGACCTATAGAAGGGGACCTACAGACAATTCATATATGGTTGGTCATATTTATGTATTAGCATAAAATATTTTTGTCCTATACATAGGTCTCACTATGTTTATATATGTCAATATATGGGATTATGGTTTTGTCTGTTCCTGGTTTTCTTACAACTAGGTTTGATTAAGGTCTTAGCCGATGGATTGTAAGCAGTAATATTTATGTATTTGTACGATTTTGTTGGTGAGACCGTTATACGTTTGGCTCCAGTTTGATTGGTGCCATTTTCATCTTAGCGAACACACTAGTTCTTTAGGCATCTGTTGGCCATTTCGGATTGGATTCATTTTATGTAGGCAGACATGTTGGGTCTGTTTTCCACACCCAGAAGACATGGCACTTTGGACTAATGTGTTTTTGGTTTACCTTTGATACTATAGCCTTATGTATGTTGAAAGGGACCGTATTGCATACACTAGTGTTACATAATATTTGATGTTCATTTGTTTGGCTGATTCTTTAGGATAATTAGATACACAGCATTGTGTACATGAGCACTAGATTTATATGTTGGTATTATTTTTGTACCACAAGAGCTATTATGGTATCAGAACTTGAAGTTGTTTGGTTTGTCACTTATATTGGCCATTTATATTGAGGTGGCTGATGTGTATGATTCATATGAAGGTGGCTGATACGTAGCATTGTGGTTGTGTTATAGGTTGGTTATTTGTACACAAGGGCTATATATTGTATCAATATACATCCTAGTGGTCAGTCACATTTGGATACCTTTATATGGGTATTAAGTCTATAAGTATTGGACTTCTATTTGTAGATGTGGCCTTGTCCTATACTATAAGGTTGCTTCTTAAATATTTTTTGCATATCCATTTTTTTTCCCTTTTTTGTTCTTTTTGGATAACTATTAGTTTTAGTAGATGTGTCACTGGCTTGTGAAATTCAGTATGTATAATACTCGTTTAATTGTGTATTCAACTCATTGATATGATTTAGGTTGTGTACAACATAGTTTACCCAAACCTTGGTGGCTGACAGAAGGGGCCTTATATTATACACACACATATATATATATATAAAAAAATTTCTATATATAACTTTGGAACAGACTATTATACCCAATAATTTTTTCCATTTTTTTTTTTTATTTTTATTTTTTTTATATATAATCTTGAGAGATTACTGTCAGTGTCTGATAGTTTCTATCATTATTTGGGTTTTCATTAATCATGGATTTGGCCTCCCTGGTTAAGGGTCTGTCATCAGAGAGGGATAATTTGGATGTGTCTGGATTAGGATCAGGTAATGTTCCTATGGGTTCGAATCCTATGGAGGATAACCTGGGTTAGTTTATGCAATGGGACATTCCTTAAACTTACTAAATGCATGAAACATCTTAGAACTAACATTTGGCACTTGGGACTTTTCAAGGCGTATCAACACAAGCAGATTACCCCTAGGGGACTGAGGGTCAAAATACAGCCACTGGTTCTCAATGTGGATGATCTATTAGCTGAACAATGGGCACAAGTTCAGCAACATGCCTCTATGGGCTTTGTTAATGCGTTAGCAGCATACTATGAACATACAGTCCAACAAGACACACAGACAGTTGAGTCCCTTTGTTCAGAGCTAACAGTTTTTGAATCATTATCTTGCTATAAATCTTGTTTGAATCAGTTAAGTAACGATCTTTTGGGTCTGGAGCAGACCCTAAAAAACAAGAAAACGAAGATGTTCAGTAGGGACCTTGGGGATTATGAAAGGGGGAAACCCTTTGAATACCCCAATAATGTGAAGTTCAATCTTTCTGATAGGAAACCCCCAATGTCCAAGAGAAAAAGACCCAAACCTATTCTTAAAAAGAATGGAGATACCCCGAGTTACACTTCTGGCGAAGAATCCTCCTCCATTACAGATGTGGATGCATACCACACAGCTGAGTTACCTGATCCAAAAAGAAGCAATATGGGACACGCTTTAGGGCCAGGACTCACAAAGGGGGGAGGAAACACAAATCCCGTAAGCAGTCTGGAGGGATTACTCAGGCTGATGAAACAACAATAGCTCCCTGTATGAATGTACTGAATATATCTTCAGTGGTCCTATCTGAAACAGAAATAAATATTTTGAATAAAGGTCTAAGTTTTGTGCCAGTTTTTTTGTCCCTGAACATTCTTTTGCTAAAGATGTCATGGATTTTTGTAGATTTTTGAATCTTAGATTATTTTTTGAAGATAGTGCACCCAATACATCTGTGGGCTTTAGATTTCAAAGATCTACTTTCATGCCTCCCATGTCACTTACTGTTTCCATTTTTTTACACAATGTTCTCAAAGATCTCCATTTTAATAACTACAACGGCTTTTCCTTTTCGAATAACATTACTCCTAATGAGATGCAATGTATTGACAAACTTAAGAACAATACTAATATTGTGATTTCACAAGCAGATAAAGGAGGGGCGGGATAAAAGTGAGGACAGTAGTGGGTAACTGTGGTACAAAGGGTTGTGTCTATTTGGCAGTATGTCAGGATTGTTCCAACTTCTATATAGGGAAAACAGAACCCTTCGTAGGAGAATTTATGAACATATGTATGCCATTAGACAAAATAATACTAATAATGCCCTATTTAGTCACTTGGATAGTAGTGTGGGTTGTTCAAGGTTTTTATTTGGGAATTTAGAAATAGTTGTGATGAATTCTAGGGGAGGTGATTGGGCTAATGCACTTGAGAGAGCAGAAATGAAATGGCAAATAAGGTTAAATGCTACTCACACCCCTGGTATTAATGAATACATTTTTATCATGCCCTTTTTAAAGTGTAAAGCCCTAGTACTATAAAACATCAACTTATATAACTCTCTAGTTATTTAACAAATGTTTTATGGTTGTTGCAAATGTACTGTTCTTGTGTTTTTAAATTTATAATTAACATGTACACACCCAGCATTTTTTATTGGTTGCTCTATTATATTTAAATGGAGTGTTTTAATTGTATTACTGGTTCTGATGAAGTCCAGGGTTTCCTGGATGAAAGTGCTTAACCAATTTTTACTGTTCTTTATGTTGAAATAAATTGACTGTGGACTTTTCAATTCAGCCTGTGTTATTTGCACCATATCAGTTTGGCAAGAAGGTGTTGTGATGTAGGATTCCTGACAAGTGAAGAGACTGCAAACATAATTGTGGGGTGGAAATAGAACTTAGGAAGTGAAAGTTGTTCTGGAGTGGCTGTGTTTTATAAAAAAAAAACAGTAAAAATACTACATGTGACATTGGTAAGGATGGCAAGGTTAATTGCTGTGGATATTTGGTGGAGAGAAGATGTTTATAAATTACATCATTACATACATATTTTACTAGTGAAGAAAGAGATACTCTATGTCATCAAATATTAGACTAAATGGAGGTCAACATGAACATTATAACTGTACTACACTATACTGTGATTTAAGGAGAAGATGTAAAAAGAAAGGGAAAAAAGTAAAAAATATAGTAAGTGATAAAGTATAAATTGAATAAATGGAAATTAGCTGTAAAAAGTCAATGGACTTACAGAAGGGGGGCCCTTAGAACTGAAATTGATTATTTTGTATTATCAGAAGGCTTGGGGATAGTTGATGGTTATACAGCTGTGATGGGCTTTTCAGACCATTTACCAATGTGGATGGAGCTGATGGAAGAAAAGGAGTTTATTACAATAGGATAGGAAATAAAACATAAATGAGAAATTATGGGATGAGATTGGGTGGTACTGCGGTTATGGGAGGATCATATAACCAAGAGGAACTTCTATAAAAAGTGGTCTGAATGATTGATTGAATTTCAAAAGAAGAGTGAAAAGTGTTTGTTTCAATGGCAGGATGACATAAGAAAGGAAGATCTACAGGAATGTATTGGAGAATTTAGAGAATAATACAAGAGAATATTGTGATATGGAAAATAAATATATAAAAGAAACTGAGGAACAATTAAAGCAATACTATTTAGACAGAGATATTATTTACAAGGGAGAAGATGGACGATGTCTGCATATTTGGGTAAAATAGTAAAGGGGATATTATATAATGAGGGAAATGAAAAATGTAAAAGAAGAGATGAAAAAAACACAAGAGCAAATTACAATGTAGAACAGCATGTAGAAAATATGTATAAGAATAAATCTATTTAAAATAAGAATGGAAAATAAAAAAAAAATTCAAGAAGGAACTAATGAAGAATTTGAAAAATAAATTACACTTGGTGAATTTGATGAAGTACTAAAGTAAATGTTGATTCATTATCAGGTCCTGATAGCATAGGGAACAGAATACATACAAAATTAATTAATGTACTGAATTAATGGTTGGATGAAGGGTTTGTTTATGAAGAGTTATGTAGTGGGATGTTAAAACTTGTGTAGAAAAAATGAGCAGAATTAAATAAAAAATTGGAGACCCATCACACTCAGCAAAACAGATTATACATTTTTATGAGAATAATACAGAGGAGAATGGCATGAAGGATGAGAAATATTATGAAGAACGTATGAAGTTAAAAGGGAAGGGATGCCAAGAACTGGTATTGTTTATGATAGAAATTGTGGACAATTTTATAAATGAAAGGGAGGATATGAAATTATAGTAAGTGATAGTAAGACAATTGATACAGTAGGGCATGATGCTTTGTGGAATGTTATGGAAAAGTATGTAATAGGTAATAGAATTAGGAGAGTGTACATGTCAGCATAGCAAAATAATAGAGTGAGAGTGTTAGAGAATGGATGGCTAAGTAAATAAATAAGCATGAATTGTGGTATAAGACGAGGATATCCCATGAGTTGAATATTGCTTGTATTTGTAATGAAAGAGATAGCGAATGAAGTATCTTACAAAATGAAAGATGCTACACAGGTTATGTAAAAGGAGATGGTCACTCCAGTAGTTTTGAAATATGCAGATGATACACTTGTAGTTTCTAAGAATGAAATATGGATGAGGGAAGTTTTGGTTTGTCTGAACTGAAAGTTAAAGGAAATGGGAATGACCCTGAATAAGGATAAAAATAAGGATTTTGATGATGTGGTGAAAGTTGGGGGGGGGGGTGCATTTTTCAATGAATAATGTGCCTTTGCTAGGAATAAAATTTGGGGAAAATGATGTAGTTGTTATGCAATGGCAGGATTTGATAAAATAAATGAAAGAAATGTGCCTTTGGTGGAGGACATACACATTAGCTTTCAGAAAAAGGTTTATGTGGTGAATTCAGAATGCCAAATGTTTATAGGATCCCAGGAAAAATATGAAAAGAAAATTGTACAATCAGTGTTTTCTTTCATATGGGGTTTAAGATTAAACCTAGTGAAAAAAGGTGTGTTGTAGCCGAGTGAAGATAAAGGGTGGGCCGGGGTTACTAAATACAGTTCTTTATTCTGCTTCTATAGACATGTACAAAGTACTAAAGTGGGCAAAGGAAGAGAATGAGAATTTTAATAGTGAGAGTGTTAAAAAAAGATGATGAGAATAAGAGAAAATAATAGAAAAAAAGAATATATAAATGACATTAAAATTATCAAGAAAAAATACTAACACAGGAAATAAAAAAATTGATGATATATACAAAGATAGAAGGATGTGGTATAATAATGGGATGAAACAATATATTACATGAAAATATGGGAAATTTTACCAGGAAAAGTGATTAAAGTCATTAAAGTAAGGAAAAAGCAATAGTAGATAATAGATACAAGGTAGTAGAGTGTCAGGACTTCCTACGGCAATTGGTAATAAATAAATTACCAGTAAAGGGAAACATGTCATATAATAAGAAAGCTGAAAGAACGCATTTATTCTGTTGGGAGAAGGAGACAGCAGAGCATGTTTTTTTGAAATGTAAAAGAATGGTGAAACTCTCTAAAACGTTGTGTGAATTCTTTTTGAGTATATTAATAACGCAAACTATGTAGATATCAAAATGATTACGCATGGATATTACAAAAATAAGAAGAAAAATTACGTAAGAAGACCACACAATAATTTATTTTATGTAATATGGGTTATTGGCAATGAAAGACTGAATGACATTTTGTATAATGGGAAATGGATTTTGGCATATATATTAGGAAAAATCTTATTATGGCATTATGGAAGAATAACAATGAGGATGTTATAAGAAAAATGATAAATAGCAAAAAAAAAATAGAAATGTGTATTTATGTGCCTGTAAATATGTACATTTTGTAAATATGTACACAAGGAAATGATGTTTTTTATGTTGTGTTAAATAAAAGACCCCTACACTTTTCAATAGGTTCTGTGGGTTCTTTTACATCTACCTGAGATACCACCAACTCAGGTAGATGGGGCCTCGGTTTAATATCTCATCCAAAGTAAATAGTGCATTCAGTAGTATTTACATTTACACTTTATCTGCCTCCAGTGTGACCTACCATACCCAAGCAAAATATGCAGGCTGTAATTAAATATGATATGAATTTTTCAGATAACATAAAAATTTAACAATCAGAAGCCATGCATTAATCACACAAAAAACAGATATAAACTAATTTTACACAGAACAGATTAAAAAAAAGAGAGGATGATCTTCTTCTTAGCAAAAAGGTCTGTAGTTTTATCACTGGATTGAGACTTTAGGGGTCTTTGTGTCCTCACAATAATTCATAGTAGAAGTAGAATAATTGTTAAACAGAATAATTTGCTCAACAGTATAAGTGTAGTTATGAAATGCTACCCCTATGGTAATGAATGGTATACATTAGTAGTTATGAAAAGGACAGCAGAAAAAACGGAGACATTCATTTCTTTGTTGTCTCTATTTCTCTCCACCCAGGATATTTCATGATAGCTCTCCTACTTTCAACCCAGTTGATACATTCAATCCATCATAAAGTGAGATGGGTATTCACGGGCTGGGTGAAAGCCCTATAACACATTTGTTTCCACCCAGAAACCCCCATTGGCTGTCTACTCCCAAGTGAGAGTACAGGGGTAGGAAGAAGGCCAGCTTGGAGCCCCACTAGGTGAACACCTAGTGTTCCTACTTGGTACCAACTGTGTGGTAAGCAAGAGCGCTCTCTCTCTCTCTCTCTCTCCAGGCTGGGAAAACTGGCAGTAGCTCCTCATTCCCATCACCCCGGACAGCTCCTACAGGCACTCAAGATGCTATTCACACTTGGGCCACCTATGGTATAGTCATGGCTTTTCCTCCCTATGCCATGTAGCTTGTAATAAAATACTTAAGAGCAGAAGACAAAGTAGCTCTTATTGCAGAAAAGATAAAAGAGAACAGAAAAGCAGAAGGCAATCTAGTGAAAAATTCTTGGGACAGGCTGGAAGAAGATAAGAGGAAACAAGGGTATCCAGCAAAGACTGTGTGAGAGAAGCTCTGTGACCATCAGGCAGGAGTGTTGAAGGCAGGAGAATGGAACTGAATCCATAGAGATGGTGGCAGTTGACATGACACCCCAACCCTATGTAGAAAAGGGGGTTGATGAGGACGACGATGATGTCCACATCACAGTTTACTAAACAAGGAACAATTATTCCATTTAAACAAAATTATATGGAATGGGCAGTCAGAAACGGAGACAGCTACGGCAATATGATGAATCCAGAAGTGATGGAAAATGGGGAAAAAGAGTAAAGCTTCATAAGCTTTTAGAAAGAAAGAAAAGATGACTCTTAAAATATTATTAAATCTTCTAAAAGCTAGATTAGACAATCTAGCAACATTTTATTACATTCAGGAAGAAAATGTTTGATTTTTGAAGAAGAAGAAAAAGAGAAGCAGGTGTGCACTTGCTATCAAGAGGAATGAAACAAGAAAAGACAAAAGCTGATCAAGATTTGCACCCTTCTAAATCTGATTACGGAATTGGAAAATGCAGCAATGTGGTACAATGATTAGAAATAAAAATTAAGAATGTCTGCTATAAATACTATGAATGTGGCTAGAAATGTGAACAGATGTATAGAATTATGGTTCAAATGAAACAGCAATTTAAAAGATAGAAATAACTAGGACATTTTAAGAAATTTATATCTGCTTTGCAAAGAAAATAGTTGCAACATGAATATAAAAGGTGAAGGAAATGTGAGTGAATATACTAGGTTGTGGTTCAAATAGGAAAATAAGTTAAAAAAAAAAGAATGAAATAAGGAAGGAAGACATGGATGGTATACTGCCAAAAAGATGTTTGGAGTCTGTGCCATGCTCTAAAATATGACACTGCAAAGAAAGGATCAACATTCTATGTGACTGCATTATACCATTCACCACCTGTAGTACTTAAGGCTGACAATGGTCATCAGAAAAAGGATTTGGTATGGTCAATGATTGCCTTTAGGCACCAATGGTACAATATGAATCACTGCTGGCAAAGTATCAACACATGGTAAACAACTTGGGGCCATAACATGTAAATAGCAATACAGTAAACACTATGCATGCAGTATGCTTTTCAGATATGGATTATTAGTTGATGGCCTAGTTTTAATTTGCACCAGATATAAGCTCAACACCGCATAGGTCAAAAGGCAGTGGTGGTCACAGTTGTCATAGTTTTCATATTGTTTCACAGGATACATTAACACAAGACTGACAAAGAAAAGTAGGTAAATGAAATAGGAATGTTCAGCACAAACCAGCAGATGCAGGTGGGCCAGGTAGTAACACAAGACTGAAAATAGGAAATATGTGTGGGCCACATCAATGGGCAGGATGCAGGGGATCATGTCCCTCTGTGACATGGATACAAATCCACTACGTGTTCATCTTCGGATAATACTTCACAAGGGAGAAGCAAATGACCTCAATGTCTCCCAAGGTACAGATATTTCAGCCTCTTTACTTTGTGATACAATGAACTCTTGCATGTTAGTTGTGTTGACCTTTGTAACCACCTGCTCTAATGGCTCTTTCTCTCACAACTTTATGCATCTTCTGAGTGGCACACCTGAACATGTCAGTCAAGACTTGGTGATGCTGGCTCATCACCTTGTAGTAGGTTACATTTGTTCTGTTCTATTACTCCTGTTTATCATACTGGAGCTGAGTAGGGCTGAGAGCTCTAACGCACCGTGTCTTGGATATTCATGTTTAATGAGTATTTTGTATATTGCAAAATGTCACCTTCATGCAATAACTTTGCACAACTGTACAATGCATCTTTATGAATCTCATCCCCTGTCCTTCACATGAATCGTGCTTGTAAAAACATGGCTCTCCCATTTCTGATAGATATGGTGGTAGGATAACTATTTGCAAATAATTCAG
Organism: Protopterus annectens; assembly: GCF_019279795.1. Lineage (NCBI taxonomy): Eukaryota > Metazoa > Chordata > Ceratodontiformes > Protopteridae > Protopterus > Protopterus annectens. The sequence goes on along the minus strand of NC_056748.1, from coordinate 1,013,079,366 downwards.
CAATAGTAAATATCTATGCTTTTCTGTTCTGTTTTTAAAGAAGATTGCCAAATAACAGGGTGTCACATGTAGAGAGTCCACCCCTTCCCTGTAAGTTTGCTTCAGAGAAAAACTATAATATAAAGTTATTTCAAAAAAATTGTAAAAGAGAGACATTGGTGACTGGTCTTGTACAACAAATTACAGTGATGCATATCTCCTTTTACCCACTGCCACTGGGTAATGTGCAGTGATGTCCTGATTCTTTTATGTATTTACCCTGGTACAAAGTACAGATCCAAAACAGGCAGTGACACACATCTGATATCTTGAATTTACACTAATATAGTAATGAACAGTTTGGAGTAGCAAAACAAACACCACTGTGAATCTGCCAAACTTATTGTTTAAAGAGTCAGACTTCTGAAGTCAGAATGTGTGAAAATCTTGTGTGTGTGTGTGTGTGTGTGTGTGTGTGTGTGTGTGGGTGGTGGGGGTAGTGAAGACTATCCGCACAGGATGTACTAGATTATTAATGCTTTCCTTACATAAAGATTACTTGATCTCACATAACATACATGGTAAAAGTAATGTTCTTTTCATACTTTTATCCCCAGTTTTTTGGGTGAATATTCCTAAACCATAATAACAGACTATGCAATTGTATCTCTTTTAACACAAAATCAAATCGAGATGAAAGAATTGCACTTATTTTCTGGAATTTTACTGCTCCTGGATAACATGCATCATAAATGATTTATACAATTTTGTCCCTTCCTCCTTACAGTAACTGAACAAACATGGCACCCTCTTATCTAAACATTTTTACTTCTTGTCATGCTGCATCCTTCACACTTACATCTTTATATGATGAACATCAGGTGAATTAAAAAAAATTCTGACCATCTGTTATGTTCTTATACATCAGAAAACGAACAAAAAAGCAACACAAACTGGTAAATCCACAAAAAAGAAGGGCGAGGAGGCTACCAAAACAAGAATCCTTTATTCGTAAAATGATGGTAAGCGCTTTCACCGGCCAAAATGCGCCAGCTTCTTCAGACCAGATTCAAACATATCGTAAATACCCCCCCAGTGGTTATATACACAAACAGATACTCAAATAAGTGTTTTTTGTGAATTTACATGTTCTTATACATTTTTAGCCACAAAGAAAAGCAGAAAAATTCCTACCACTGACAGAAATAAAAGCACGACTGAACAAATGAAGGAAAAATAAAAAGTGGAAACTATACTGGGTACTGCAATGAAACTTTTAATCCCAGTGCCCATGCTAACAAGCAGTATCCTGAGTTTTGTTTTATTTTTTGATTCAAGCATGGGTGATTACAAAAGACAGTAAGGAAAAGGGATAGAAGAAGAAACGTCCAGTAATGTCTCTCTGACAGGCCTAAGAAAATCATTGCCTGCTGATAACTAGTGAATAAAGTGAAGAAAGTAAACACCACCTGCCTTCCAAACAGCACCTGCTTCAACAAAAATTCAAGGAAACAGATTACAAATAGAAACTGTTGAGTCAGTTTGAAAAATACATTCTAGACAGCTATTAAACTTCAAAAATAAATAAATAAATAAATAAATAAATAAATAAATCGTCAAGGAAAGTATCTGCCTTCATTTCTTTACTCACTTTGTCTAGATTCTCTTAAAAAGTCTAAGAAATTGTCTTTTCTGTTGTGTCTTCAATACTACCTAAACTTAGGATAAAAAGCAAACATGCACATTTGTTTCAGAGTAATTACAGATGACTTTGTAATAAGATGAGCTAGGACATTTGCCCTTCTGATTTTACCCTGATACACTGAATTGCTCTTCCTCTCTGCTGTTTGCTAAAAAGGTCCCTTAAACTTTGCTGGCCTCAGTACAGGTACTCCATCATGTTAAGTGTCACGCCTCTCTGGCTCCGAGAGCACCACAGACATGAGGAAGTAAAATTCATCACGAGGGTGTGCAACGTTCTGACAGACTGTGCCTGACCTGACTGATGACTTCTTGAGCTTATGTGATATGAATTTACAGCATGTAGCACATTCTTTATGGCTAAACACAGGCCACGAGACTATCCATTTCTTTGACTCTACCATTTTACTCTCCATTACACAATGCATGGCACAGCACTCCCTATAGAACAGAAAGCAGTACGTGTTACTCCAGGAGGTAACTCCTTAGAAAGGGACACACTTAGAAAAGGGAATGGCTTTCTAAAATGTGTTTTTCCAGAATACTGCAGCTCTGTATGGCATTTCAAAAATTATTAAAAAGAGGCGCATGTGATAAGATACTAAAACTTGATCTGTTAGCCACAAAAAAAAAAAAAAAAAATACAAGGGGAAACACCTGAATTTGTTCAGACTCTACTCTGACTGCTGCATTTGACAGTAAGCAACACATGATAACTGTTTGTGAGCAAAGACCACACGTTACCATTCTGACTTGGCACTCTACCAGTGACAAAAGCGGTTGATTAACATTGATTTAATATACTAGAATCTTACTTAGCCTGTAGGTAGCTAGTAGTATAACAGCTGTAGGGAGAAACACAAACTAGGCAGTCTCTGTTAAATAAGAACAAACTGACATCTTCCTGACTTCAAAAATGCACAACTATCTAGAAATGCAGATTGACCTTTGCTACTGAGGAAGCAAGGTCATGCTTGCAATGGTCTTAGCAAAAGACCACTGATTTAAAGATATGATACATACCAAAGCCTAAATGTGCAAAAATAGGTTCAATTGCTTGCAAGTCCAGATGAATGGAACCTAAGATGCAGGTTCATATGTTGTCTGAATGTGGTTGTGGTTGTCCTGACTCTATCTGCATTTACTTGGTCACTCGTATGCGAAACTTGTACTGCAACACTTGACAAAAACTAAAGAGGTATTTTGCGCTATTTAATGAAATGCATTCAATGAAACAATGGAGTTTTCTTTTGAAACAACACGCCTTTTGAGGAAAAAAAGAGACATTTTAGACAATTGAAACAGTGAAAGACAAGATTGTTTGGCGTGTGTGTGTGTTAAAAGATCACACAAATTCAGGAAATCTAATGCACACATTTTGTGATAATGTTTAGTCATTCGTACTTCAGTACTGCTCCAGTAATGGACATGCAACTGAAATGGATGTTTCCAGAATCTATACATGCTTGTGTTTAAAAAGTACCACTAGGTTTAAGGCTGAGAACATATAAAGGTAAGATAATATGGTACTTCGGCAAAACATTAATAACTATAGCATTAACTGCCAATGTGCAGGTTTGGGGAAAGGGCAGATTCATTATTAGTACAGGAAGCCACACTAACTGAATAAATATAATAAAATTGAATTGGCTGAGATGCATTTATAAAACACTGTAAGAGCAAAGAAGGGTTAAAAAGGGATCACTTGAGGCTAAAATAAATGAATACAGGAAAGAGTCCAGGCAGTGTTCCAAACAATATTAAATGTACTCACTGAATGGGGGCATGGTGAGGAAAATACATAAAATGGATACAATTCACTGTTAATAAGGTGACATTATGTATTCTATTTGAATGTCATGAGAATATTGCATGACATTTTAATGAATTCTAAGCTCATTTACAAAGAGAGTTAGAAAATACAAACATAATAAACAGCTTTATATAGACATGTACTGTATTAAAACATGTTCTCATCTATCTATCTATCTATCTATCTATCTATCTATCTATCTATCTATCTATCTATCTATCTATCTATCCTATCTACCTACTGTCTATCTACTGGCATACCAACCAACATATATGACAGATAGCAGTTTTCATTCTGCAAATCAGCTAAATATGACCTTGATATTTCTGTTTTAATTTCTATCTAAAACTTTCTAGGAATAAAAGTACCATCTCTAGCTGTGAAAAACAAAATACAGATTTCAAGTATATGATCTTTTGTCATCCTCTGTCTGTTAAAAATATACCTGAATATATGCACACTACATGCATAATTCTAATATACATGCCTAAGTGAGAAATAAAAAAGTAGCAGTCTTGTATTATCTAATATTAAAATATACACATACAAACAAATAAGTACATATGTTAGTATTTATTCTTTATTTTAGTTTTGGAATATTTACCCTCCTGCCTGCTGGTCATTATCTCCCTCTCAGACCGCACCCCTTCTGTTCCCTAATCGCAGAGGATGAGAGTTGGCCAAGAAAAGTTATCATTTAGGCAGTCAATTGGCCAACCAGCCATGAGGAACAATTACTTAGGCAGCCATTATGGCTAGTTTGTGCATGTTTTTTTTAGCTGTAACATCTACTTGCACATTCAGTTCCAAAAGGGAAAGTGCTCTGTGCAATGAATTGTGAGAACTGATCAAGAAGTGATCCTGACCACCATGGTTTCCAGTGGAGACATTATACCATCCGTGCATACTCCCTAAACACACGCAAGCCCACCCTCCCCAGAGAGAGAGAGGGGGAAAGGGAGGGATGCAAACATCTTTTGCCCTTCTACACTTTTCCTCTTCACTACTCAGCAGTGCTGAGACTGTAACTGAACTCTGGTCTTCAGGGTTCCAGTCATGGCTTCATCCCACTAGGCTGTAGACCTAGTAAAAATGTAATTCCTGAGGAACAACCCTTCAAGAGGAAATTTGCATTTGTGCTCAGAGATTTGTGAAAACATTTGATATGATGTCAGCAAATCTTCCAGCTGAGTTTCAAAGCATTTCCTCAAATTGTGCTCTATATCTTTTCATCACAAAGTTATACTTCTAGTGAAAAGTTACACTCTATAAGATTTTTACTATGATTTAGCAAATGAAAAGTCACAGGTGCAGGACATTTTACATCAGAAGTATGTTTTCTAAGTATATTTTGTTGTTACTTCTACTACACAATGAATAATGTTTTCTGTAAGGATGACTCCAGCAATAAACTACAAGCAGCACTCTAACCAGCAGTGAGCATCATCAAATACAGCGCAAGAATGGTTCAAGCTTTTTCCCAAATATGCTGCGGTTCGTAAAGATGGTTATGCATCTTAGCGCAGACTCCCTACCACCCCAAACAACCTTGTAAAAATGAAGAAATAGTGAGAAATCTTTCCCTAATGTCTAATGTAATACCCCCGATCCAGTGATCTCCAGCCTGCAATATAATTCATTTCCACTTCCTAAAATATAACAATAGTACTTCTTCCATCTAGTATAACACAATCATTTAGTGCCCATTATATTTTATTTTTATGCACTTATGGAGGCATAACATCCTCAAACTATGAAATCCCAAATAATGGAATCCTAGTTACTATGCACAAAAATCAAGCTGCCAAACTGGAAACAGTTGTTCAGATATATTATATTTCTGTTACTGAATAAGTAGGACCTTGTACAACCAAAGCAAACACTTACTGAGTAAGGCATTACTGGTATGGTAGCTGTAATTGATAGTGAAAGATAACTCATTAAGTATAACCAGGATAAGTTTGGGATCATAGAATCAGCATGGACTACAAGACATCCTGAAGTAAACATCATTTGTATTACCAAATGTGATAACCAGGCTTGGAGATGCTAGACAAAATAACACTAAGGGAGTTAGTTTTTTTAGTTATCAGACTCTATAGATGGTCACTACATAATCAGGAAAAATGGCATATTCAGCCAGTAAATTAAGAAGGAACAATATTTATATGAAATAGATCAGGACTGAGCATGTGTTAATGTAGTGTTAGGGACAAGAAAAATGTGTTATTTTGTTATTAACTTAAATTTGTAGAATATAAGAAGATACTAGGTGAAAAGAAGTCTGTAGATATTCATTGTTTGGAGAAGAGAAATCACAATAAAGAACCTGGAAACAGTCAGACAACAGGGTGCAGGGAATTGAATAAAAGGCATGCTTATCTATCACGCTGTGTCAAAGGATGCTTGTTGTTAGGCAAACTAACATTTAGGTATTTAATCAGCCAATAGCAGAGAAAGATGGCTGCATGCGCATCTCCTTTCAGGGTATAAAACCACCATGAATGCACATGCCTACAAAACTGCACAATGCACTAGTGAGTGGCACAGATTCAGAATAAAAACTCCTGCCAATTAAGTTCCAGCTGCCCATAGTGTCATTTTCTTTTCCTTTGGCATAAAAAATAGTGATAACAAAAAACACCAAAATGTGTATTATAGAATACATGGAATATGGCTAAAGTCACGGAGATGAAAATGTAAGCATTATCTCCATAACTGGACTGATTAGAATAGTCTACTTCAAGGCTTTAAAGGTAGTGACAATAGCAAAATTGCCTCCCAAACAGCCTTAATGATGAAGGATGTATATATTTAATTAAGGGGTTGGGAGGGTTGCCTAATGGTTAAGGTGTTTGCCTTACAAACACAACGTAAACGGTTTGAGTCTCACAAGGGATAATTGGCTAGGCTTAAAATGGCTCGCAAGGGCAGTTAGCCTAGTACTAATCTATGAACCTATGAACCTATGGTATGGAATTTCCAAGGATGCCTCATTCCTGTTTTCAGTTAGTGACAATTGTTTGTTTTTGTTACTGCATTTTTTGGAGTACATATAAGCTATTCATAATTACTGCTCAAAACAGCATTACATTATAGTTGCAGGAGATTTATTTAATGGAGAAAGTTTAATGCATCCACATTCCTTCTAAAATAGTTATGTCAAAATGTATTCAAAAAGATGTACCTACAAATGGTGTAATTTCACACCTAAAGCTGACTAGGTCCTGATAACAAAAAATAATTATGGAATGGAAAGTTTTCTGATACCATAGACTCACAGATGTTTACTAGGCTAATGACGACAAGGTCGCTTTCAGCCTAGCCATTCATTCCAAATCTCTGACCAATTCTGGTACCCTTGATAAGTGTAAGCAGAGGCTTGGGAGACGAACCATTTATAGGTTGTCTGTGTCCATTAGAGACAAAGAGGTGGCAAACCAGGGGTGAATTTCCTGTTCCCCATCTCACTGTCTATGTTACACTTGAATTAGGTTGGGGAGTAACTCTGCTTCACATGGATGGGGATCCTGTTCTATATAAGGGGTAGTCTCTGGGATACATACTTGTCTCTCCAGCCGGTCCTATTTATATCACAGGCAAGGTTTAAATCTTTAGAATGGGTAATTCTGGTGGTGTTTGTTTTGTGGACTTGCAGGATGTTCATTAAAGTGGGGTCTGACAAAGCCCTGTATGCAAGGCAAGATCTGCAGAGGACATGTTACTTATGCCCTGTATTCTTTTAGTGATGAACCAGTGTGGATGTTCCAAACTTTGGATATACCTGGTTAGGTACATACCAAAGGGGGGACTGTATTTAATGATAGGTCTGATGAATGTCAAATACAGTGGAACAGTGACTTCCTTGGACCTAGTTGCCATAGCTTTGTTTATAAGTTGCAATACAGAATGATTTACTCACTGCTGTATACAGGTGATGGCAAAAGGCTAGATTAGTGTCTATGTGTGACCTCAAGTCCCTGACTAGAGGGTCAACTCTTAGGGATTGTTGTCAATATGACAGTTAGCAGGGATGGATGGCTTCCCGAAGGATACCATTATGGATTTCCTGGCATTTAGTTTTAGTCCATGGCTCTGACACCAGTTGTTTGTCTGTGTCAGCCCCTCCTGGACAACATTTGTGTCAGTGTGGGATCCAATGATAGCTCCTAATTTGCAATTGTCTGCAAATGTAGTCAGCCAGGGACCACTGACATTGGCCTTGACTTCTGAGAAGTAAATGTCAAAAAGGAGCAGTCCCAGGACCAATCCCTGAGGGAGTTCACTTTTGACTGGCCTCTTTCTAGAGGTGGACTCCCAGTTCTAACTTCCTGGGTCCTGTCTGTGAGCTAGCGCACTATCCTCTGAGCGATATGAGGGTTTGTACCAAACCTCTTGAGTTTGTCAACAATGCCCGAGTGGGCTATTACATCAAATGTCTTGGCCAGGTTAAGGTAGGTAGTGTAAACCATTCTGCCCTCATCCAGTGCTTTGATGACCTTCTGAAAGGAGTCCACCAGATTGAGTAGCCATGACCTGCCCTTGATGAAACCAGACAGGGTTGGTCCAGTGTCTGGAGGTTTCCTTTGTCATTATTGATCATTTCCATAATTCCTTCCATGGCTTTACATATGAGACTAGTGATATTTATGGGTCTGTAGTTTCCAGGGTTTGTAGATGGCCCACCTTTGTGCAGAGGGATGACTGTTGCTGATCTCAATTCAAGAAGCATGGACTCTGCTTGGAGGCTACAGTTAAACAGCAATTCCAGAGGGTCTAATAATTCATACTTCATGCTGTTTAGAAGACAACCTGGGATACTATCTGGGCCCATTGATGGAGTGTTCTTGGCCTTACAGCATTAAGGACTGTTTCCTAGTGATAACAGGGGAAGTTATATTTGGGGGTATTTCCTGAAGTAAGGCTGAGGGAGAGAGGGTGGGTAAATTTTGCGCTGAATTTCTCAGCCAGTATGTTTGCTATATCTTCTGGCTCAATATAGGTGGCTCTATTAACAATGAGCTCTGCACACAATTGTGTACTGCCTTTGGGGTTGTTGACATAGCTAATGAATGCCTCATAGTTGTCCTTGGCCTGGAAGGTCAAATTTACATCAGGTTTGGCTTTGGTAGACTTTATTTGTCCGCTGAGTTGTTTGTTTAGTTTAATGAGAGTGGTTTTATCTTGCTGGGTGCTGCCATGATTTTCTTCCTTCTTTTATGCAGCCTATTGATGATGTCATTCCACCAGGGTGGCTTCTGTTTTTGAGTTAGTTCTGTACTTCTCCCTAGATGGTACAGCTGCCTCTATGAAGATATTAACATGCTTGTACAGGATTTCTGTGAACAGTTCTATGTAGGCAGCAGTGTTCTCAGGGTTTATGGGGGCTTAAATGTTGCCAGGTTATCACATAAGAATAGGAAGTTAGCCTTAGAGTAGTTCCTGAATATTCCATGGTTAGCTGGGGTTCCAAGTTTTATGTTCACTTCAGAGGAGATCATTTTCTGCTGTGAGCATAAAAGAGAAAACTTTACACTAGGGGGTGTTCAGCACTCTCCCACATTAGTGAGGACCAGAGTCAGTATGGTTACAACCCTGGTTGGTGTATTGACAATCTGGTCCAGGGAGTTTGTGTTTCCAAAATCCAGGAATCTCTGTGCCTGTGTACATTTGGTGTCATATATGATTCCCAGTTAATAGTGGGGTAATTAAATTCATCCATGAATATGGTACTGGGTTGGATGGTGAGTGTTTCCAATAAGTTTAAATACATGACATGGGTTTCCTGGGTCATAGTGGGTGGCCTATAGCTTGCAAGGAAGTGGTATGGGATTTTGCCTATGGTGATTTGAATGTGGAGAAGCTCAAGTGCATTGTCCTGTTTGACCAGCCTTGAAGTATATTTATTTTTGATCTACATCAAGACACCTCCACCTTTAGTCCATGTCTATGTATTATAACCTTTCACTGTCGTCGTCCCTCTCTGCAGCTTTAATCATGTCTCAGTGACTGCACAGACATCAGCCTTCTCTACGGTGAACACATCATCTAGTGAGTGTTTTTTTTTTTTGTAGTTGTTGTTTAGACCCCTAGCATTGAGCAGTAACATCATATTTCCAATCGGTAACCTTTTGAAATGTGCAATGCATAGTGCTACCCTTTTTTTCCCCAAATTTATTTTAGAATTTTAAAGTAAAACCCCTACATGACTTTTGGTCTACTATTGGTCATGTGTCTACAAAAAATCTTTAAATATGTCATTGTTATGCTGTGCATTTAAAGAAAAAAAAACAGCTTCCATGTTTACCTTCCTAAATCTTCCAGAGAATGCTGCATCCTTCCCTCATATACATCAAAAAAGTAATGTCCTTCCCCTTAAGAAATCCCCACCTTATTACTAGTATTGGTAGGCAATTTTTCTTTTCTAGAAGAGCCCAGAAGAATTAAGTCTTGTACAGATTAAGAATACACATAGTTGGGTTATGTTAATAACCTGGAAATGGTCAAACATATTTACATTTTTAACTGAATTTCTTTAAGACTGTTTTTATGTCACTTCTTTTGCCTTAGCATAATTTTGAAGACTGTTGTGTACATATCAGAATCATTGCCCCATGGGCTTTAATACTTCAGTATACAATTCTTTCTTTTATTCTATACTGCCTTCCCCCAAATAATGTCATCAAAGTAACTGGCATAACGGAAGAGTTCACGACAAACTACCCCAACTTGTGTGCAGCAAGCATAAAGAACAACAAAATGTTTTATTTAAATTGCTATAAAAAAATAACTTAAATTTTTCATGCCTTCTGCAACTGTTTTGCGTTCCCAAGATTAATCTACCATTGTCTGGCATTTTCAGCATGTATTGCATTCTTTGCATGTGGCCTTTATTTTTAAGAACTGCTCACATCCTCTTTGGCTAGATTTAGACCTAGGAACTAGGTAACTTCCATTTCTTTTTTATAAGAAAACCTAAGCTTTTTTTCCCCTTGAGGGATCTTTATTTTTGACCTGTTGATTGCACAGAATTGCAATAATTAAACATGTATCACAACTTTCTAACCTAAACATTTTAGCGTTAGAATGGAACCTTAAATTGTAAAAACATGGAAAATTAGTCATGCCACTCATATGGCTGTTTATAAATACAAATATCCTGGAAGAATATATTCAGCCCATACGTACTGTCATGTTTACTATACTGTTAAAAGCAAATCTTGTCAGTACTATATAGATGTATGACCGCACTATATACACAAATTATACACAAATGTCCACAACATGAACAACAGCAAAATTAGAGATATAACTGTATAGTTTTCAGTTTTTAAACTTTTTCCTAAAGAAGCCTTTTTAAAATGTTTTTTGTCCCTCTCTCAGAGACGACTGTCTGCTGCCCCTGAGAGCCTCTTCTCATTCACTGGTTCTACTAAACTCTACAAGCCGACTTTTTCAAAAGCATGTTCGATACTGGTGAGGTGACTGAGGTACCTCAGGACCGAGGAGGAGTTTTTGTTATACTGCCAAAGCCCCCCCCCCCCCAAACACAAACATGCACTTCTGTTCAGATAACAGAAATAAATAAAACTGATCCATGAAAAACAATGTCAGAGTTTCTTTAATGTAAGCACTATGTATTAACTGTTAATTCAGTGAGTAAAAACAAATTACACCTTAGCATACCTTTTTTTTGTACAGTACATTAACAAAACTCAGAAATTCTTTTTTTAATCTATTTTATTTATTTTTTATCACCTGAATAGAAGTAAGTGTGTGTGTTTGCTTGTTGTGGGTGTATGTGTTTGAGATGGAGAGAAGTTTGTCAGTTTATTTGCAAAGTTTCAAAATACTTCTGTGAGAAACAACAACATTATGAATAAAATGTTTATTTCAAAATTCACACTTCTTAGCAAGTAGCTATCTAAATTATACCCTAAATGATCAGAATTAGTTTATTACATATGAATTTGAGGGTGGTTTTGATGGTTCCTTGCTCTCTGTTGATATTAATGAGAGGCAGTCCCAAGATGTTGAGTGGGAAAGGGTAAGGTTATTGTTGCTTTCGTGTTGGGACACAAATAAAAGAATCTTGGTGGGTTTTGTTCAAGCAGCTTTATTAGATACAAACACATCAGTACTGTTGACTAGTGACTCTAACTTAAGTAACTTATATACAATTAATGACTACGATCATGCATGCTTACTCCTTAACTGCTTCTACAAAATGGCAGTACAGAGTCCCATTCTTTTGCAAATTTCTGAAACTACTGGCTAGTAAATTGAGTACCATTGTCAGAAAAAAGTTTGTGTGGACTACCATGAAGTGAGAAATGACATTTCAACTTAGCAATAACAGCAGTGGCAGTTACGTTTGGTAGTAGATCAACATCGAACCAATTAGAATAAGAGTCTTACCAAAACTAAGTAGTGTTGATTGTTCCACTCAAAGATATCAATTGGTGTCATATATGATTCCCAGTTAATAGTGGGGTAATTAAATTCATGCATGAATATGGTATTAGGTTGGATGGTGAGTGTTTCCAATACATTTAAATACATGACATGGATTTCCTGGGTCATACTGGGTGACCTACAGCTTGCAAGGAAGTGGTATTGGATTTTCCTATGGTGATTTGAATGTTGAGAAGCTCAAATGTATTGTCCTGTTTGACCATCCTTGAGGTATATTTATTTTTGATCTAAATCAAAACAAGGTAGTTCAGGAATTGGACTTAGCTGAAGCGATTCCCTTTGCAAATGCGATCTGGTACTATTGCATACTGAACAAGTAGAAAGAACTCTATCAGTGTCTTTTGATAATAAGGGCCAAAATACTAATTCTCGTGCTCTTCTCTTAGTAGATGCAGTTCCTGGGTGACCATAATGTAAAATCTGAATGTATTGTTGTTGTAAGGAAACAGGAACAACAATTTTAGGACCTTTGAAAATAATACCATCTTCCATTAGCAATTCATCTCTCTAAGGAAAATACGCTTGCACCTCGGGTGACACACTAGATTGCTTTGATGGCCATTCAACATTAATATAATGATTGAGCTTCTGTGAAACTGGATTAGTCTGAGTATGATCTCTTAACCTATCAAGTCTAGTGGTGGAAAAATTACGCACTGACATCACATCTAAGTCAAAATCCTCTGCATCAAGCTGTTCTGTTGTAAGTCTAGGAGATCTGGGCAAGGTATCAGTCAAATAAAGCAATTTACCTTTAGTGTAGACAAATTTGAAACTGTACTTTTGCAAGTTGAGCATCATTCTTTGTAATCTTGTTGGAGCAGAATACATATTTTTTTTAGAAGAGTAAATATAGGCATCAGTTTCAGTCTGAACAGCTCACCCATAAATTAATCATGAAACGTGCAGCATGCAAATACTACTGCCGACAATTCTTGCTCAGTTTGAGCATATTACATCTCCGTTTGCGTTAGTGTTCTAGATGCATAGGCTACTGGTCTGCCCCTTGCTCAGTTTGAGCATATTACATCTCAGTTTGCGTTAGTGTTCTAGATGCATAGGCTACTGGTCTGCCCCTTGCTCAGTTTGAGCATATTACATCTCCGTTTGCGTTAGTCTTCTAGATGCAAAGGCTACTGCTCTGCCCCTTGCTCAGTTTGAGCATATTACATCTCCGTTTGCGTTAGTGTTCTAGATGCATAGGCTACTGGTCTGCCCCTTGCTCAGTTTGAGCATATTACATCTCCGTTTGCGTTAGTGTTCTAGATGCATAGGCTACTGGTCTGCCCCTTGCTCAGTTTGAGCATATTACATCTCCGTTTGCGTTAGTGTTCTAGATGCATAGGCTACTGGTCTGCCCCTTGCTCAGTTTGAGCATATTACATCTCCGTTTGCGTTAGTGTTCTAGATGCAAAGGCTACTGGTCTGCCCCTTGCTCAGTTTGAGCATATTACATCTCAGTTTGCGTTAGTGTTCTAGATGCAAAGGCTACTGGTCTGCCCTCTTGAAGTAGAACTGCACTTAAAGCAAATTTTGAAGCATCACAGGAAAGAATAACTGGTTTGTTAACATCATAGTATCTTAACGTAGGTGGGGGTGGCAATTTTCTGCTTAAGGTCTTCAAATGCCTTTTAATGATGTTCTAACCATGGCCGTGCAACATTTTTGCATGTCAGCTCTCTTAAAGATGCTGTCAACTCACTGAAGTCTTGTATAAATTTGCCTAAATAGTTGACCATGCCCAGAAAATGCTGCAAACTTAGTAAGTTATCTGGCACTGACATCTATAGAATAGTTGCTTGCTTGGTCGGGTCAGGTCTCAAGCCTGTACTTGTAAACATGTCACTTCAGAGGAATGAGCTTTAAGTTCATTTCATGAGCTCTGTCTAGAACTTTCTTTAGGTTTCTGTCATGCTCTGCTTCACCACTGCCTCCAACCAACAGATCGTCTGCTATTACGGCACATGGATGACCTGAAAAACTTTGTTCCATTGCACACCGAAAATCTTCACTTGCAGAATTTATTCCAAATGGCATCCTTAGGAATCTGTATCTGCCAAATGGAGTACCAAAAGTAGTTAGAAATAAGGATTTGCAATCCAGCATCACCTGCCAAAATTAATTCTTTGCATCCAAGACAAAATACAGTGGCATTTGGTATTAGAGCTGCAACTTCTTCAAGTGTGTGCATTGGATTATATGGTCTTTTTAATGCTTAGTTCAGATCTCTTGCGTCAATGCATATTCTGATTTCATCTGAGTGGCTATCATTAATGACACCCATTCCATTGGTTCTGTGACTGGACAAATTACATCTTGCTACACCATTTTATGCAACTGAGCCTTTACTTTATATTGCATTGCTATTGGAACTCTCCTTGCTGGTCTGACTACTGGAGTGATCTCTGGGTCTAACTTCATGGAATACACAACTGGAAGTTTGCCTAATTTGTCATTGAAAACATCAGCATACTCTGAAAAAATGGTTTATGAAAAATTGGAACTCGGAAATGCACTTACATGATGAACTTCTTTGGCAAAAGAAAGCAGATTAATTCTTAAACTATCTTTGAGACCCAATAAAGATTGCACTGGCCTTTGGACTACATAGAATAACAAGCTGTAACAGTTCTCAGCCAAATAACATGAAAGTATCACTGAACCTTCGGTTTGAATTCCTTCACCTCCATAAGCAACAAGTCTCGCACTACTGGCCACAGTGAGTCGCTCATTAGTTCTCACTTTAGCAAATGTGTCTGCTGATATACAATTACACTTTGACCCAGTGACTACCTTGAGCTCTGTGGATTTTTCATTAATCTGGACAGTACAAAATACTTCATGTCTTGTTAATAAGTTCACTGCAGCAACTCTTTCACCAAGCACTGATACACCAGCTACATAGAAAGCCAACTGCTTTGGCTCTATGTGATAAACTTTCTTTTTTTGTGTGACCTTTCTTTACAACTGGGTGAGGCTTACTTCATCTGCAAAACATTTGGAAATTACTCAGTTTTTACACTTGTGACATTGCGGACGATATACTAAGCACGTCTCTCTTTTAGACTCATGATTTGCACCACAATTGCGGCAGTTAACAATAAACCTAGATTTGGGTTTTGCTGATTCATGCCTGTATTGGACTGAGCTGGTGTTGGAGCTTACACCTTTCCTGGAACTTTCTGGAAAACCTCATGGCTTCTTTGGAAATCCTGTAGCTGCCACGTGCTTAGGCCTGTTCTTGTTTGCCATGTGTTGCATACTATCTACATGCTTTATGGAACCAATTGAAACCATGCTCTTGTCACTCGCAAGCATACTTCTCTGTTTTTCTTTCACCTCATGGATTTGACAAACCTCTATGGCTTTGCTCAACATTAAATCACTGTCACAAAGTAAAATCCTTCTCACAGCAGCACTGGTAGTACCACATACAAGCCTGTCCTTTACCAACTCATCTTTTAGATCACCAAACCAACACATTTTAGCTCTGTTTCTCAAGTCAGTTATGTAAGCTGCAAATGTTTCCCCTGGCTTCTGATCTCTGTGTAAAACAAATGCCTCGCTGATGTAATATTCGTCCGGGGGTTACACATTTCTCTGAACTTGCACTTCAAACACTCGGGGTCTTCTCTTGATTCAGCTTGTACAACAATATGGCAGTCTGCACCTTCTCCTTTGCATACTGCTGGTGGATACACAAATGAACGCACTCTTTCTATGGCCTCTGACCCAGCTAGATTTAACAAAATAAATGCCCTCATGCATGCATCTCTATCTGCATAAGCTGCTTGCATGAAAATGTCGTACTCTTGCTCAAATATTCTCCAGTTCTCTGCAATATTCTGATCAAATACAAGTGGTAGGGGTTTTCAAAATCCATCTGCCATATTAACACATGCCAGTGAAGGGGTTTGCAAATAAGAATAAATATACGCACACATGCCAGAATTAATGCCAATAATTGTTCAATGCCTTTGTACTCTGAACTTATACCTTTCATTGGGCCTTTCAGAATTATGTGAATAAACAAACTCATAGTACTTTTGAATAACTGGGCTTTGCGAAATAAACTTCTCGGGCTTTTCAATGCTTTCAGAATTTTTTCGGTAAAGATGAAAGTGTTAAAGTCATTTATCATCATTTGCTGTACTTTTGGAATTTTTTCGATGAAGGCAGGAATGCTACAAACATTCACCCCCACGTATTAAAGCCATTGCTTTAAGAAACATTCAAGAACATTATGATGCAAGTGAGTAATTCATGAACACTGTAATACTCTTATAATATCGTCTTTTGTAAGAAAACGCATCTTACAATGTAAGAAACATGCCAAGTAACTGCACAATGCGAATAAATCAATCACTTGTTGCCTTAGGCTCAATAACTTTTCTAAGTACTTGCACTTTGCGAATAACTGCATACAGTACACTGAAATGTCACCAAAATGACAGTACCTTACTAGGCAACTCTTTACAGCACAAAAAGCACTCTGTATTGGCAGTACTTTGTGAATAGACACACCCAGCACAAGAAACCTTTTTGAAATAGCTGTACTTTGACTGGATTATACAAAGCAGTTACACTTTGCACACAGCAAACACTTTGAAATACATGCACAGTAGTAAACACACACTGTAAGCACTTTTACACACTCTGAGATATGTAGAATAACTCTAGTTATGCCCTTGATACAATACGAAGTCATAATTATGCCCAAATACAGCACTTTGCCAAAACACATGCAGTCACCTTGCTTTGTTTCCGCTTAATATGCCCTTTATTGTCTTGTTGTAATATTTATTTTTCGTTTAAGCCCTTTTTTACACCCAATATACTTTCCTGGGCTTGTTTTACTCTAGACATGCCCAACTTTGCCTTAAACACACTCATTTTGCTTTAAACATGCTCATTTCTGCTATACACATACTAGTTTTACTTTACAGCTTATTGTTTCATCAAATACTTTTATCTTAAACATTTTCTTTAGTTAACAAACTTTTTGTGCTTTCCTTTTGCCTAGTAATGCAGTCTGTGCCCTTGTAATACCCCTTTATTGTTTTTCGCATCAAGTAAACAGTATGTGTTATTTCTCACTACCTTTGTTTTTTTCTGGCTATGTTTGTGCATTTTTCTCTCAATTTTACCTTCACTGTCATCTTTACATCCATGGCTTGGAATACTCTTCTCTCCTCCATCCCGGTTCTGACACCGTGTCGCTTTCTTGTTGGGCCACGAATAAACAAATCTTCGTGGGTTCTGTTCAAGCAGTTTTATTACATATAAACATATTACTACGGTTGACTATTGACTCTAACTTAAGTAACTTATACACAGTTAATTACTATGATCATACATGCTTACTCCTTAACTGCTTGTACAAAATTGCACTAAGGTTGTTGCACATGTGTGGGTTATATAGGTGCACGTACAGCCTTGCATGCTTATTAAAGATACAAACACACACACTTTACACGCTGATCTACAGCTATCACCAGAATTATTTCATTTTCAAACAATGTCATAATTGTTCTTTGTATGGTTTAAATAAGCAGAAACATGCTATTTGTTTTAGCTGACATTTGGGCATCTTCTTTTAGCACATAGCAGTGTTTTAAGCTTGGTAAAAGAATATGCCCACATCTCTTTAAATACTTTGACATGTTTTTATTACTGTTGTTAGTAATACAATGTTTACTATGCAATCACGTGTGTGTGTGTGTGTGTGTGTGTGTGTGTGTGTGTGTGTGTGTGTGTGTGTATCTTTGTTTGTTTACTTGCTTGTTTCTTGGTCTTCAACAGCACTGACACTGACTTCAAAATTAAGCAATATTGTACTTAGAGGAGGAAGAACTATTTTACATAAAAATAATATGCATATGTATATTTATATCACTTACTTGAAAATAATAAAATAATAATACAATTGCTTATTTTCTTAGTGCAATAATGCCCTTCAGATTGGGTGTTACTGGGAAACAGTAATATAATATATGGGATAGTATAACATAATATAATATAATATAATATAATATAATATAATATAATATTTATTTTATTAATACATACTTATCTAAACATGGAAAATAGCAACAGATATTCCAGGGATGGGGAAAACTTTTGCTACAGTATGAAGCATCATAACAACCCTGTGTGGTCTATTATTTCCCTGCAAAGCACATCATATTGAGTACTATTGCTTATTTATTTAATCTTAGTCATAGGAAATACAATCAGAATTGAGTACTGGACTTGCTGTTCTTGTGGGCCATTTTTAGTCCAACCAATTTCCCTTTCAGAGGTGAGAATCAAACCCCTTAGCTTGTCCATGTGAGGTAAACACCTTAACCCTTACAACATCCCACAGCCCTCTAATTATATGTCTTTCTCACTCTTTGTCTGAGAGTCAAACCTTGGACTTTCTGCTTTGTGGTCCACTGCTTTAACAAATACACCAAAGCTCTTGTCTTATATTGCACAACACCAAACAATCCCAGGACGCTGCTGCTTATAGGTTATAACTTTTTGAACAGGGCAAGTCTTCAGTGGTGTGGTGAGCAACAGATCTCCGTCTGAATGACAGAGGACACACTTTGATGCCCACAAGCTATTGCACAACAACAAATAAACCTTGAAGGGTGTTACTTGTAGGTGCACCATTTGCATATGGCAAGTTCTCAGTGGTGGGATGTGTGGCAGGGAACCTGCTAAGTGAGTGATACAGGACACAATTTGATGTTTGCAAGTTCTGTCCTATGGCGTAAGATGGTGGCTCAGTGTTTGTGGAGACCTAACTACACCATACCCAAAACAGAAATATTTGCATCAATAACCATCCATGGGAAAGCTTGGTGAATTAGTCACTAGAAGTCATCGGGGGGGGGGGGGTAGCAGAAATAAAGCTAAGGGATGGCATTGTCATCCTAAACAGTCCTTAATAAGATCCAGGTTAGTTGTTGAATCTTTTTATCTATGGGCTTTCTTGATATTCAAAGCATTTGCCACTGTTTTCTGCAAAACAAACAAACACAAAAATATCAAATGAGAAAAAATCATCAGAAAATGTGTACTTGACTCTGATACTATAAACATATTATACACCTCACCCTCTAAGTGTAGGAAATTGAGACAAAGACAAAAATAATTGGGGGACAAAGGCCCAAAATCAGGGACATATTTTAAATATTGATATTATTAGCTTAGAAAGTTGCTAGATTAAGAGGTTTTGCATTAGCATGCATTTTCTAACAGAAATAAAGTCTGAAACTCAAATGTATGTCATTATTTAGTGACTTCAGACTGATATGATTTGCCAAAAAACACAAATTTTGTGAGGAGCAGATAAAAAATATTAGGCAAAAATGCAGACATTCTGTGAAAATCTGGACAGTTGAGAAGAATGGAACACATTTCGTCACAATCTTCTGAGTACATGCAAACTTTTGAATGCACAGAAGAAAAGGGGAAGCAGTTACTACAATTTCTGTCTCAATGCTTGCAGCACACACACCACTAAAGTGCATCAGTTATGAATGCAAATGCTGCCATTCAAATGCTAGAAATCTTCTTCTTCTTTCGGCTGCTCCCGTTAGAGATCGCCACAGCAGATCAACTGTTTCCATTTCTTCCTGTCCTCTGCATCTTGCTCTGTCACACCAACCACCTGCATGTCCTCTCTCACCACATCCATAAACCTTATCTTAGGCCTTCCTCTTTTCCTGTTACCTGGTAGCTTCATCCTTAGCATCTTTTCCCAGTATACCTAGCATCCCTCCTCAGCACATGTCCAAACCAACATAATCTTGCCTCTCTGGCTTTGTCTCCAAACCTTCCAACCTGGGCTGACCCTCTAATATACTTATTCCTAATCCTGTCCATCATCGTCACATCCAGTGCAAATCTTAACATCTTCAACTCTGCCATGTCAAGCTCTGACTCCTGCCTTTTTGTCAATGCCACTGTCTCCAACCCATATAACATTGCTGGTCTCACTACCCTCTTGTAGATCTTCCCTATCACTCTTACTGGTACTCGTCTGTCAGAAATCACTCCTGACACTCTTCTCCACCCACTCCATCCTGCCTGTACTGTCTTCTTCACCTCTCTTCCACACTCACCATTACTCTGAACTGTTGATCCCAAGTATTTAAACTCATCCACCTTTGCCACCTCTACTCCCTGCATCCTCACCATTCCTCTATCCTCCCTCTCATTCACACACATATATTCTGTCTTAGTCCTGCTGACCTTCATTCCTCTTCTCTCTAGAGCATATCTCCACCTCTCCAGGGTCTCCTCAACCTGTTCCCTACTCTCACTACAGATCACAATGTCATCTGCAAACATCATAGTCCACGGGGACTCCTGTCTGATCTCGTCTGTCAAACTATCCATCACCATTGCAAATAAGAAAAGGGCTCAGAGCTGATCCTTGATGTAATCCCACCTCCACCTTAAACCCATCCGTCACTCCCACCACATACCTCACTGCTGTCACACTACCCTCGTACATATCCTGTACCACTCTTACATACTTCTCTGACACTCCCGACTTCCTTATACAATACCACAACTCCTATCTAGGCACCCTGTCATACGCTTTCTCTAAATCCACAAAGACACAATGCAACTCAAATGCTAGAAATGCAAAAAGGAATAATCAGCTTCTGCTAATTGCACTCCCTAATACTTTGCACCTGGAGCGCATACCCCTTTCATGCTACTGAAAGACATAAACAAGCAATGCAATATGAACTTGTGAAAAGAATGCACAGTATGGTTTTTTAAACCAATGCTATACTCTTAGTAAAGGAATATAGTTTGTAGTCCACAACATCATGAAAACATGAGAAATCATACACAATGACAATATATTTGTCTGCTACAATGCAATTTAAAGCTAAAGTTTCTGTCAGTCTCTTATTGGTGGGCTTTGATTTATAGTTCAGGTTATAAATATGGCTGAGACAATATCCTACATGCTTTATTGGCAAGCAGAATTTTACTAGGAGATGTGCACTCATACACAGGCACCATTCCATTGTAAGGAAACAAAGTAGCAAACTTAAGACACTTCTTCAGTGTATATAGCATATCTAGGAGAGATTTCTGAGCAAACCTCCTTAAGAAACTGTTACACTGGAGCTGAAAATGACAAAGTTAAATGTTTTTAAAAGCAACACCAACCACCTCACAACCAGTAGAGTATGGTCAGTGTGCAGAGTGTTTGGTATGAATGTTGTAATGCTCTTGTAATTGTCTGGTTCTGTCTGCCCTTAAAAGTATAGACTCTTTGCGAAAACTAGAAAAGGGGTAAGCACACATTAAATGTTTTGCTCTCATGGAATATGCTTCTTCCATTACTTTAAAATGGTGGCCATGTCATTTTTTCAATGTGTTGTGCTCTGAAACCCAATTACATGCTAATAAAAATGACAACATATTGTGAACAGTGTTAAACATAAAGGTAATGATTAAATGTCAAAAATCTTTCTGTTTAACCAAAGAAACCAATTCACCCAAAACAGACCAAAAAATATGTTTATTAAAACAGTACGCAGTCGGTAAGTGCTTTTTTCCTTTCTGTCGACAAGCAAAGATAACTTACTCTGTAAGCAACATAAACAAATGTACTTAATGATTCATAAATGTCACCAGTTAATGACCAGTACAATGTAGAAATAATGAGAAAGAACACATAAGGAAAGGCAATCCAGACATAAGGTTCAAACAAGGATTCATTTTTGTCAGAACAGTTAAAAGGATTTGCTTTGACTGCAGTGCTGTATTAAAAATAGCTAAACACTAAGAATAAATAGCAAAAAAAAAAAAAAAATTTGTAAGCCTAAAATTTATGACGTGCTGTATGCATTTGAAACATATCATTATAACACCAGGCATGTCCTTCCAGCGGTTTAAATTATAGTTGCAGATCAGAGCACCAAAGTAATTTTAAACTGTGGCATATCTTGTAATGGTAATGTTTGATTTGTGTGAAACTGAAAACTGCAGTATGCCCTTCTATATGCTTGCTCTGTCAGAATACATAAATAATACTCCTTTGAATCATTTGATTGGGTTAATGAAAGGCATTTGCTAAAACAGAACCTGAATCTTTTTCTATATGCAGGACAGAAGAATCTTCTCTTAATGAACACTTTAAAGGATTTATTCAATGCAACTCTTCTTCATAAAAAGAACAGGAACAAATTTGTTATGTATAAAAGTGTCTGAACATCTAAAATTCACAAAGAAGGATTACTT
>NC_056748.1:1013012135-1013054635 GCF_019279795.1 Protopterus annectens | reverse complement strand
AGCTAGTTATGTTCCATTTTATTTCATACTTTATTGTTTTATTTTAAGTCCCCCCCCCCATTTTAAAAATAATGAATTTCATTTCTTGGGGTATATTTAGATGGGGAGTGCTGTTTTGGGAGAGTTGTGCAGTACATGAAGTTATACTTTTTACATTGAAGTAAACAGGAAATGTGGGTCCCAATAACCTTAATATAACAGATAGAGGTATAAGTCCTTAAGAGAAACAACTACCAAAGAAAATTCAGAAACAATCCACCCAGATGGTCTACCCCCCCATAAAAATATACAACAAAAATAAACTCCTTAAATTGTTTAGTAGATCCAAAACCCATTTTCTCAAACACATTACAAAAAAGAATATTATGAATTCCACTAAAGGAGCCAATGAACTTAGGCTGGCCTCTGAAGCCAAAGATAAGTATTAATCTTTCTTTATCTATGTCTGAAAACTGAAAATGCCCTACATTGCTAATAACTTACTCATAATGGGAGTTCCAGTTTCTTCCCAACTAATATTGCCAATATCCTTGTGAACAAATTTAGTGCCACATTTACCCTTTTGACTTCTATTGCCCAAAATATCTGAATACTTTACTCCTCCAATTATCTTCAAAGATAATTTATTGAAAGTGGTAACCAAGCTCAAAATTATTTCCCCAATGGGGGCCTGACAATATATATGGTTATTTAATTAATAGTGTTAAATATGCTCTTGCCAATACCCTCCTCCAACTGTTTAACTTAAATGTAGCTGCCTGTTTTGTCCATTATGTGTGCCACACAACAGTGTGGATGCCCCTCCATAAAGTTGGACTTAAACTGGACCCAGGTAATTACAGACCTATCAGCATTATAAGTATCATCTTCAAAGCCATGAAACAGATTACAACTAACCTCAAACTGTGATATCAAGAACCTTGTTAGATGACCTCCAGCGGTTTGGGTAGATGTTGTCCACTTAATCTGGTAAGTTTCTTTGAAGGGGGTTATGAAGGCTGTAGATGGTGGCCACCCAGTACATATAGAGCATCTTGATCTGACCACCACCTTTGGCACCATTTCCCTTGCTGGCATCATGCAAAAGCTAAATGCTTCAAAATTCATCCCATATGTGATAAAGTGTTTATCAAAATGGAAGATGGAATCCACACAGTGCAAGTTGCAGTTGCCTCATCAGAAAGCATAAAAGTTACCCAACCTTTAAGCTCTTCCATAGGGCTCGTTGTTAGGACCTGTCCTTTTTGGTATTTACTTTTTAAATGACTGCAAACTGGGGGGTTGTTGTTAAGTTTCACTGTGGCACCCATGACCTCCTGAATGAACTCTACCTAGTAAATTCTTGGCGCACTAAAATGGGCTTACACTAAATGCCAAAAAGTGTGGTATCACAACGTTTGTTAGACAAACCATCTCCTCATCATACTATCTAGACAATACACCTTTATACAATGAAATGTAATTATGGGCCTATGTAATTTGGGCTGATAGCTCCAATTTTCTGACCATCATGATACAACAGTTGTCAGGAAATTCTGTGTTATTAACTTGTCCTACCACTATATTTTATTTATCTGTTGATCCCTGGTTCTAGTAAATTTGCAGAGAAACAGGAGGGCTAGGATTGGGTTTCTAATAGTGCCCTAAGCCTGTAAGACACAGATGAGTCTCTAGTGAGGTAATCACTTCCTCATACTCTGCATTGATGACACCAGTTATCGAGTATGATGCCCTTTTGGGATGCATCTCACTAAACATATCAAGCAGTTAAATATACCCTAAAGGTTGCTTACCAAACAGATCAAAGGCTTACATTCTTTGCAGTAGCAAAACAGCTTGGAGGCTCTATCTCCTTATCCAGTGTCTTAGAGACTTACCATGCCATCATAGACCCAACTGTGTCTTAGAGACTTACCATGCCATCATAGACCCAACTGTGTCTTACAGACTTACCATGCCATTAGAGACGCAATTGTGTCTTACACACTTACTGAGCCATTAGAGTCCCAATGGTGACTTACAAATTTACTGCACTATTATTAAAGTCTCTATTGTTCTGTACCTCCTGCTTCTCCAAAAAATCCAATATCTTCACTAGTTGACTACACTCCCAAACACCCCATTGTTGGCAAGCATGTGCATTTCCACTTCCTGTTGATACCCTTTTTTAACTGCACCAGCAATTAATCATTGTTTTTGAATAAGGGATATTTTTTCAATAAATCAGATATAATTATTGATGTAGTAAATAATATAATAGGTGGATTAAGTTTCAACCAATGGTTGATTAAGTGTCTTACAGTTGAGCCTTCCTGCACCCCATTAACCTATATACAAATAATATTAAAATAATTATAGATGTCAGTAGTAATCAAGATTCAGTTAAGGTTGTCCATTCAGGACTAAATGTCGTCTTTAAGAAGGCTAACAACACTAAAAGTTTAATAAAAAAAAATAATGTCGGTGGTAATAAGATGGCTGGACCTTTAGGTATTTATCCCTGTCAGACTTGTGAAGGTTTATTAATACCAGTCATTAGTTAATGATAGCTCTTTCCGGACAAAAAAAAAAAAAACTTTGGTAGAGAAAGACATACATGTAAACACAGAAGGAGTGGTGTGGCTGGCAACCTGATCATACAAGAACTTCTATGTGGGTAAATGACTTTCACAACAGATTAATGAGTATAGGTTAGCAATATAAAATAAAGATAATGCATTGGCAAAACATGCAAAAAATTGTTAAGAATTTAAAACATTTTTTTTTGTGATAGATCATGCAGTTGTTGGTCTTAGTGTAGGTAATTTTAACTATTCACTGGATGTCAAGGAAGAAGAAAGGCAACTTTATTTGTCTGCCAATGAAATGCTGAGGCTTACTGAAAGAATTGCAATTCTGTGTATTTTGATAGTCCAGAAAATCTGAGTATATAATTTGATATTAATTAAATGAATGCAGAAATGTATTAGTTTATAAATTAATTTATAATTTTTGATCAGATTTAAAAAAAAAATATTTTCTATATCAAATTTTCTGCCATGTGTCAGCTGATTGGTCATGTGTTTGTTTTAATTATATAAGGTGTATTTTACATCGATCTATGGTCTGAGGAATTTCTTGCTGGATATTAAAGAATGAAAGCAGTAAACTTAAAACAGCTGGTCTTTGTCTCCTGTCTAAATAACAGAGTGGTCATTTTTTAAAAAACTGAGACTATACTCTTCACTACATTATCCATTTCATATTTATAAGTAAGTTTAGGAGTTAAGGCTCAGATATAATTTCCAACAGACAACACAAAAGACGTACCTAACTGTTTGAAATTTATAGTATTTACATTTTAATTTACATTCCAACAGGCAAGGTATACCCTATAGTTCTATATTTACAATATTTGCAGTTCAACAATTTACATAATTTCAGTGTACATGGGAAACATAGCTCTTTAGTTTAGGAAAAAGTAATCAATGTATGGATAAATTAGCATACTGCATGTCCAAATCATATCCAACTTTTATCTTCTCTGCTAATTATACACACTTTGTGCCTCTATAGCCTTCCCTCATTTCCCAAGCCTTCTATTCCCAGAAACAATGTAGTCAATCTCCTCTGTTGCTTCTTTTCCACATCTGGTATCCCTGTATCTGAAAGCCTCTCAGAATTGCATGGAATATTCCAGATGTGGATGCACCAGTGTTTTGTTATACTGCAGCGTGAGATCTACATCCTTATAATCTACCTTCCTAGCAATGCACCACAACATTCTTTATTTATAACGCACTGTCCTCTTTGCATGCTCTATATGAGTGAACCTTGGTGCAATCAGTGCAGATACATTTTCTTCTTCTTTGTGTTCATTAATGTGCCTACATTTAATATATACTTCTCTTTTGGGTTAGCAATGTCAAACTGCATAACTTTACATTTCTTTGCAATAAATTCCAAAGGCTATCCCTAAACCAACTTTACAAATCCATTAGAATTTCTCCCTATCTTCAGTACTTACACTAGTTTGTGCGTTCTCAGAAAACAGGTACACCCTATTAGCTACTTCCACAAGTAAAACAAAATAAATAGGTTTAAATGTATAGGACCAAAACAGATCCCGCAGTTACATCTGTCAGTTCAACCTCATAAGATACGCCTCCATTATGCACAACTACCAATCAATTCCAGTTTACTTCAGATAGTGGAATCCCTCCAATCTCTTTTACTTTCTTTAGCAATCTCTTCTGAGGTACAGTGTCAAACGTTCACAGGAAGTACCAACAGAGGGCTATCATCAAATAACTCAGCCTCTGTAATATAGTCACAGAACATATATTCAATCTATTCTTGTAATAATAGCATTGTTTCAATAAACACAGCATCATATGTATGTTTTCTTTTGTCAATATGACTTTTCAATCAGTTTTGTAGTCTAGAAAAAGAACTACAGCAGTACCCTATTTTTATTTGATTTTCTGCTTGAAGTATGAATGGCATCTCTGTTAAACACAAAGATGTGATCAGTGTGATTTATATATCAAGATGTCATGTTTGTTACAATTTTGAACTAAAGAAAAGGTGTTTTCAGCTCGGTATAAGTGCTGAATTGAATTGTTTCCTTTTGATAAATAGGTAAAAATGAAGTAAATCATGGTGACCATTTTCAGCTACGACAGGAAACAAGCTGAAGATACTAGTGAAATATAAGATTAAAATAAAAAATACTGTGGCTTTTACCTAAACTTACATACAGCAAGAGAAAGAAATTTCCGATGCTTATAAAAGGTTTCATTATAGCTACATTAAAAGCACAGTTAAGCAAACTAGAAAAGGGCTTATTTACCATAAAGCTCAATCAGGAATATATCCTTAAACTATCCACTATAACCAAACATAACTACTAATCTTTCCTTAACTATGTCAAGAAGTTAAGAATTAACACAAAACTATGTTTGGAGCTAGTCTTCAACAGTTGCTGCCCACTCTGACCCAAAGGGCATAGCTTAAATCCTAGCTGACAAATGTACAGTAAATTTTACTCCACCCACAGTTATAGCTATTCTACAGAGTCCACAGTCCTAGCAATTTCCTTTGATTACTATGAAACAAGTCCTCTTTACCCTCCCAAAACCTAAGAACAACTCATCCATAGGTCATGATAACAAATCAAGCTGCCTGATTACCGGTAGCAAATATGGCTTGTATGAACCACTAGTTATCCTCTTTAACCTATGCATCTCCACTGGTTATAATCCTGAACTCTGGAAAATGGTCACTGTTATGGCATTCCACAAGTGTGGCCCAACCACAGATACTGTTAGCTATAGGCTTACTATTCTCTCTAGCCTGATATGTAAAGCTATGCAACATATTATCTCAGATGTCATGAAACTGAACATTGAAAATCTCTTAATCCTAGACCTTCATCAATTTAGATTTATCCAGGGAAGGTCCTGATTCTTTAACCTTATTAGCTTCTTTAAAAACTTCACCTAAACAATAGACAGCAGTTACCAGTACTCACAGCATATCTGGATGTGCCCAAGGCCTTTGGCACATCCATATGCAGACATTACTGACATACTGCAAAAGATCACAAAGCCAGGAAACCAGAAAAGCTTGTAATAAAAATCTTGAGCACCTTAGCTCACTTGCCTTTAATGAGTACACCATTACAAAAAAAACACAGCACCTTAAATACATACATCAATTATTCTGTTAAATAATACAATTAAAGCTTCTGCTTTGTGGTGTTGTATTACTGACACACTTGTACATCTGACTATAAATCCTTAGGTTATGTGATGGATAGTTAACTAGTAGTCTGACAGAATCCAGAAAGCAAAAGAATTACCAGTGGTACATCATGTGATTCATTATTGGTTCCTCTCCAATTTGGCATGTAATTCTCAGACCTTCAGGATAACACTCATGGCCTGTGGTTAAGTTTGCAGATGACTGTAAATTGGGTGTTGTTATTTGACCTTCCACTGGCTCACAGTTGCCCTATACGGGTTAGATAATCTAAGGAAAATGGTTACAAATTAAATATGAAAAAATGAGCATAGTTTATTTTGGTAAATAAATAATTTTCCATATATATATATATATATATATATATATATATATATATATATATGGGAAACTCTGTTTTATGCTCTCTAGGTGGTCCTGTTGATAATTCCTTACCTTTTGACCATCATGCATCCTCAATAGTTTGGAAAGTCTTCTGTCTGATTTATGTAACTTTCAAAAGTTCTACCGTTAAATTCAAATACGTTTTAATTATCCTTTTCACATATCTTATCACACTCATTTTATAGAACACTGTGTTCTTGTTGGCATGTATTTGTCTAAACATATCACTCAGCTTCAAGGACCTCAGAGATTCCTAATGAAAAAGATCAGTGATCTCAAAAATCTAAGTTTTCACAACAGGCTCTCTCTGAACTCCGTCTCTTTTATATTCCTCTTTGTGGTCTGAGGCTATCCTTTCAAGCCATGAAATACCTTACCATTTTTGACCTGCTATTCTTTCACAGAATAAACGGTACCTCAAATACCTAGTTAAAGAAACTAAACCTTCATTAACAGATAAACAAGATATGTATTCATATCTCAGTCTATTCACCAGCTGTGGAACAAACTTCTGCTACATGTCAAACAGAATAGCTTCCTTGACATCTTCAAGATTAAACTAGATAAGTCTATGGGCAGCCTCATATTCTCCCCGGGCCTATGTTGTGTTGCTCTCCTTGAGGCTGGAGGGAAATTTTGAATATGGGCTGACTTGCAATAATTTTTTTCAAACATATCAATCTTTATTCAACCTCTGTAAATAATTCCATACTTGATTACCATCCAATTATGCAATGTTATGCATTAACATACATACCCCAAGTTGACATTTTCTGCTACATTAGCTTGCAGCACATATTCATTTTCTAGCTATTTACTTCATTGTCCTGCATCCCCCATAACCCCATGCAGATTGTTCTAATTACATTTCTATTGCATGTTGTATAAGTCATGCTGCCAATAAATATAAAACACGTTTGCATTATTTCCACCATTCTAAGAGTCTTTTCTTGTAGCACTATTATCAAAAGAGAATTAATTTTTGCCTATTCCTTCTATTTTTACAGATATATAGACTGGTAAATGCAATTAGTAGTAAATATATTCCCATATGTCAGACTCTCTAAATATATATTTTATGCTTCCAGTTGGTATTCAGGACTTTTTCTGAAGTTAAACAATATCTCTCTCTATATATGCTCCTTCTCTGTTCTGCAAATCTTAACTGTATTGATGGACTGGACTGAGCCATTCAGCTAAATCCCTTAATCCAGTCACCTAACTATCTGTACCGGATACAGGAGGGATGGTAAGGAAATCCCTTTAAAAAAAAGTGACCTGCATCCTCGCCACTCATTCTGGTCTATATCTGCTGGGACCACTTTGAACTTTGAGCTATATACTGAAGAAATTTCGATTGACATTTGACTGGAAGCATTTTCTATAATTTAAATATAAAGCCCAGTAATGACAGGCTTATGGTCCTGATCCAGAGCCAAGTCACCCTATTTATATTCTGCTTTCAGTGACTTATTCCCAAACTCTTATAGCTAGGCTTTCAGAGATGTGTAAACTTGTTGCTTAGTATTTACCTATGAACCTCTATATTTTGCAAAGGCAGCGCAGAAATAGAAAAAAAAATAACTATCCTGATAATAGCTGCATCCTTCCAATACTCCAGACACACAAAGTTGCAACAATCATCCACAAGAAGTAAAATGCAAAAGTCTGTAAAAGAAGAACAAGTTTAGTTAATATACAAAACAATATAATACTATTAATGCAGTTTGCATACTCAAAATGCAAACAAGCATCAGATTAAATGAGGCAAAGAAACTACTCCACATAGCAAGATCAAAAAAGAACTGCAGTCAGACACTTTGCAGTACTTTTTACACTGAAAATTATGATACAATCGAATGTAATTTAATGACAGGTTCTCATGTAGTTTAGGTTTACATACAAATGTTTATATAATACAAGGAAGCAATATTTTCTACAGGAAAAGTGCATCAAAGAACTACAGGTGGAGTTAGAATGTAAAAGAACTGAGCCGCCTGCATGCAGGACAGGATTAAGATCGGTGTAGAGTCCTGAAAAACATACATGATGACAGCAGGTGAGAACAGAAGAACAGTACAGCACTTTACAGTACCTATTTAGATGTAGCTGGAGATGTGCAGAGACTGAATTGCCAGCTGTGATCAGACTTGTATGATATCACGGGTAATGATTTTGAGCCAATGACCAAGTGAGTCTGCTTCTGTATAAATATACTAATAGTCATAAAATATTCTGCTAATGATGGGTTTCCCCATAACTGGTACAGCTTAACTACGATGACAAAGAAAGCCCAAGTGAATATGTTTTTCATCAGGTGGTAAATCCACAATCAGCAATGCTCGAACAATACAGTTTTATACACCACAGTTATTAAAAAAGGAATGCTTTATTTTTCTTTAAAAACCCTACTGTACAATTTCACTTTTTATACTAAAATACTTTTGTACTGCATACATTACATGAACAGTTTGCCAAGCTGTGCAAAGTGCCTGTGTACGTGTGTGTGTGTGTGTGTGTGTGTGTGTGTGTGTGTGTGTGTGTTAGGCAATCAATGGTCAGAATACAATTACTGTTAGGTGATACAGTTTTGTATCACTACCTGGGGTAATTGTAGACAATAATCTTAAATTTGATGCCCATGTAAATAAAACGATAAAAACATTAATAAAAAACTGAGCTCACTATATAGAATAAAATCATTCCTAACCCCACCAGCTAGGACTGCTATTGCCCACTCCCATCTCCTCTCCACCCTCTTCTATGCCTCCCTTATACTTGCCAACTTAAACAAAATGGAACTCAACAGACTCTCTGCCTGCTATAATAGCATAGCTAGATTTGCCACTGGGCTGCTCAACAGAACACATCACTGTATAAACCTAACAAATTTAGGCTGGCTAGAGCTATCAAGGCAGATTCAGTACAACCAACGTATTGTGGCTTTCAAAGTTCTTAACCAACCTGATAATACCCCTGCATTAAAATATATCATCAGTCCTCACACCAACCAAAGATCACTTAGATCATCCAATAGAATTGTAGTGCAAACCACTATAGCTGGGAACTCCACGTTTGCAAACTTTGTAGGCAAAGCTTGGAACTCACTACCTCCAGACATTACAATAAATACTACCCTTTCTAAATTTAAGAAAGCCCTCAAGCAGTACTTTATGACTCATTGCCTTTGCCCCTGTGCCAGGCCTGATTAAATACTTGGTAACACTGGTACACCTGTATCATATTAACAATTGTTTTTGTAATTAATTGTCAATTTAATTCTATTGTGTTGTAAACTAGCTTTCCAGATGTAAAGCATACTACTACAGCTAACCTATACTCCGTGTGGCAATTTGACTGTTATTTAATGCACTTTAGTGTGTTCTATACAAGTTTCTATCTCTGTATTACTTCCTCTGGAGCTTTTCTCACCGGGCCTCCACTGAAAATGGACATGTATCCAGTCGGACTATCCCGGTCAACAAATATAAAATAAATAAATAAATAACTGAGAACTTTTACTAATTTAATTATTACTGTTGCATGGGCTTGACTATTTATTTAGTCAATCATTCATTTTTTTTTTTATAACTGGATAGGCAGATTGGTCCTTAGGCACTATTCAGCCAAGAAAGTACAAAGACAGAAAAAAAAAAACAACTCATGGAAGGAAAATAACAGAATGTTCAAAGAAAATCAAAAGAGAGTGTACCATACAGAGCCTGTGGGCCATGGTCACTCTGTGTATACTGCTTATGTTCACTTGACCAATGCCTTTGACAATATTGTCCACACTGATATAATTGAAGAATTAGGCAAACAATATAAACCCCTACACTGTCTACTAGACTGCTAATTAGTTATTCAAGAGATCCCAAGTTCTGAAATTTGCCATTACCCTCTCTGAATGTAAGATTTTAACTTGTGGGTTATCACAGGGATCAGTGCTTGTATCTGTTTTGCAGACACCCATGCAAATACTCCAGAAATGTGACTGACCAAGTTTGCTGATGACTGCAAACTGGGCACTGTTATCCATTAGCCCACTGATACTAAAACGTTTCAGCAATAGATGGGATATGCTTGGTGCACTAAAAATACTGTCAATGGGTCAATTCACAGTGCTGAAGGTTCATAGGTTCATAGATTAGTACTAGGCTAACTGCCCTTGCAAGCCATTTTAAGCCTAGCCAATTATCCCCTGTGAGATTCAAACCCTGTACCTTGTGTTTGTAAGGCAAACACCTTAACCATTAGGCCACACTCCCATTCATAATGTAAGTTACTTAATATTGTTGTTAAGGAAACAAGCACAGTTTTAAAACTATTTGTCATATATTTAATGAAGTCTCAAATTGCCAGTGTTCAACTTGGTGAATGGTGCTTCAAAAAGAAAATCATTGCGGTTTCTTTCTGTATACAGGTAGAAGTTTATATATTAAATAAGGGAAGGGTTATGCACAGACAAACTAACTTGCCTCCCAACCAAATCACTTTTTAGAGACATTTAAATGACCAGTAGTTTCTGTTATTTTTTTTCAACTAGTTTCAGCTACATGAAACTCAGGAAAACGAGGTGAAACATTTATGGAAGTATCAAGAAACTTAGAGTAAACGGCAATACAGTTCTCCAGCGTAAAAAAAAAGTCAAAGTACTGTTACTGTAGAATGCATAAACACGCAGACATACTAGTTAAGCTTTGCAGGTTCATTTCATATCAGGTCAATCACAGCTATTAAACAATAACCAACAACAAAGAGCTGCATACGTATTTGACCTTCATGAGTCATTAAGGAACATTCTTTGCTTTGCTTAGTGGAATTCATAACGCACAATAATGTGTATGATACGTAATTAATTCCTGCATTCGTATTAGGTTGGTCAACATGTACAAAAATAAGCTAGACGTGAACATGAGAAAAGGAACAAGGCCTGTATTCTGAGAGTTAATTAAAGAAACCACAGCAGTGCTGGCAAAAGATCCTTGACCTGTGCCCCACTCCTCAGTTTATCAAATAATTCAATTTGCCATTAGGATATCAAAACTGGCTGACTGAAGCACAACACGTCACTGAGCTGTCAAAAGGTGAAAGCCTTAATTTAAAAGGGCATAAGTGCTAAATGAACAAGGCAAATGCTTTCCGTGCTGTGCAAACATCTTCCTGTCTAAACATATCCCATTTTTCTACCAAGATGCCGAACAAACCTTACATATGTAATTCTAATGCACGTATCACAACCGGCAAGACAGAGTGACAACAAGGTAGTATAATTAAACCAAGCAGAAAATGAGCCGTGATGATACAGCACGATGGCAGACAGACAGTAGTGTAACAGAAGGAACTCAGGAAGTTCACAGCACCGCTCGCTGTCTGTGTGTTAAGTACTGTCCTTCAGAATAATTCATGGACAGAAACAATGTACAAGTCACTATGCTAAAGAACTATATATACAGATATTTTTTTTTGTTTTGCTGTTTTGCTTACCTACTTCATGAGGTCTCCAGCCAACCAGCCAGTTACTTCTTTGCAGCTTAGAACCCAAGACCATCAGGACCCCTTCTGTCATTGATCTAATCACTGTATTATTGTTACCCTTTCATAAATTCTGTGAGACATTTGAAAGTTAGGTTTGGCATGAATAAATTAAATGACACCTAGAACCACCAGTAGCAGACGGTAAAAAATAGTCTGCTCTACAGGTAAGAAAAGCACAGTATTTTTTTCTCCATTTGCCATTAATGAAACATTATATGCAATTCCATCAGGTCACATGGTGCCATACTGGCATCTGACCCACACTTCTTAACATATAAATACATATGTATATATATATATATATATATATATATATATATATATATATATATATATATGGGTCTACTACTAATGCCCGAAACGACGATTCCCCGACAGAAAACTCACCGACGGCAGATGACCGACAGGTAAGTGTACCGACAGGGTGATTTGCCGACAGCGGAAAGACCGACAAGGGAATGTGCGATCGCGACGCGGTAAGTGTGCGATGGTGACGGAGTTAGGAGCGGTCAGGTAAGTGCTCGAGATTGTGGGATGTCGGGTTAGGCTGTGGGAAAGGTGAGTGTGTGTTCGTGTCGGAGGTATGGTTCGGTAAGGTAAGTGTGTGCTAGTGAGGGACTGTAGTTTAGGGACGGGTTAAGTGAGTTAGGGTTAGCGTGCAGGTAGGTGATGTGTGCGTTAGTGTCGGAGCTTGGGCTAGGGGT
Source organism: Protopterus annectens (assembly GCF_019279795.1). Taxonomy (NCBI): domain Eukaryota; kingdom Metazoa; phylum Chordata; order Ceratodontiformes; family Protopteridae; genus Protopterus; species Protopterus annectens. Next base: position 1,013,042,267 of record NC_056748.1, on the reverse strand, counting down.
GGGTTAAGTGAGTTAGGGTTAGGGTGCAGGTAGGTGAAGTGTGCATTAGTGTTGGAGCTTGGGCTAGGGGTGGGTTAAGTGAGTTAGGGTTAGGGTGCAGGTAGGTGATGTGTGCGTTAGTGTTGGAGCTTGGGCTAGGGGTGGGTTAAGTGAGTTAGGGTTAGGGTGCAGGTAGGTGAAGTGTGCGATAGTGTCGGACCTTAGGGTTAGGGTTTGGGTCAGGGCTAGTGTGTATGCTATGTAGTGTCGCGTGTTGTTTACGTTCCGTGTGTCGGTGTAATGGTGTTCGTTGTTTTGCGTTGTCGGGTTTGTGTCGGGTTTGTGTGTTGTCGGTCATCTGGCGTCGGTGAGTTTTCTGTCGGGGAATCGTCGTGTCGGTAATTAGTAGTAGACCCATATATATATATGTGTGTGTGTGTGTGTGTGTGTGTGTGTGTGTGTATGTGTTAAGGGGTCACACTGGAAATCATTGCAAGACTCTCAAGAGATGTCACATTTTCAAATGTGTAAACTAGGGCATTTCTTCCTGAAAGTGAAATTTTGCTGGGCAGTCCATACCTTCAACCAGGGCCAATGACTTACTTTATGACTAAAGTAAGATTGTTTATAATGGTAATTGTTTTTTTATACATATACATTGCATGACATCATATTATGTGAACATGTTTTAAATACAGTATCACCAGTTTCTGCTATATTTACGGAAGTATTAGAACCTTTTTTTTAAATAATCTGTCAGGGTAGTTGCCATCTTTATTGTTTATTATTGGGTACAAATGCACAGAGTGGATCAGACCACTGAAAAGATGGCTATCTGCAACATTACTACAGATTGTAATTATTAAACCTAAACACAAATATTCCTTTATAGAAGTATATATCCCACTGTATCAAACTTAAAAACAAACATGCACACACACACACACACACACACACACACACACACACACACACACACACACACACACACACACACACGCCATCTTCTTTATAATTTTTTTTTTTTAAAGTTCAGCTACATTCCAAGGACAGGCACCATGGAAAGAGTTAGAAAAGGTTCTCTCACCAGATTTCTGTCAATAAAGAGTAGATTTGTTTCATTAGATGGTACTTTCTGTAAACCTTTTCATCTTTGGGATTGCATTAGATTTCTTCTTCTCTACTTAGCTTATCATTCTCAGAAATTATACCATTGGTGAAGAGTAGAGTATAAACCTGCATAATTTCTTGGAGATGAGCACTTTAGCACATTCTCAGATTCAAACCACTGCTTGGAGGGCAAAGTAGCTCACCAATACTTCTAAAAGGAATGTAACTATGTCTACACTGCTTAAGCATTCATTTCACTATCCAAATGCCCAAAAAAGAGGGCAGCAACTCAGTGGAAGGTAAGGATGGGGGGCTTATCCCTTGCAGCTCTGGTTAATAATATTGCAGATGACTTTGCTGATGTCTCACAGGGTAAGAACATTGCAGCTGCTGTAATCAAACCAGTATTACAGAGATTTATAGACTAGAAGCCTGATTTTGATCAACTTTCTGTAACAAACATAGCAGCAAATTACCAGTACTCCTTTGTTGTGGAAGAATAATGAATGCATGGGTCTGCTAATACTTGGACCACACCGTCTATAAGGTCATGTGGTCTATGCAGCTAAAATCCTAATTTCTGGGACATCTTTAGCTGATGCAAATGTAGATTAATGCAGCAAGACACATCACAGTGAGAGAGGTGACTGAACCAATACCGTACATGCCACACAAGCAAATTACCAACGTATACTCAAATAAACCCTGTAAGAACATTTACATAAAGTGAGAAACATAATCTACCACTCTATCACTCATGGAAAACATGTATAGCATTATTTCACTCTCTGAAGGATAGAGAAATTGGCCCAGATTCCGAAAGACTTTCCACCAGCATAAGTGACCTACTTCAGTGCAAGACCTGTCCATTAAAAGGCTTACACCAAGGGCCAGATTCCAAAATGCCTGCTCTCAGTGTATTGTTTCATATAGTAACTAAACTTGTTCTGCTTTTACAGGCAGCCTTTTACCTCCTCTGATTGATTGTTGTTACATTGTGTGCCTGAAGTACTGGAAGGATGCAGCTATTATCATAGTAAGTTTTTTTTTTTTCTGCACTGCATTTCAAAACATAGAGGTTCACAGGTAAATACCAAGCAATATGTTTGCACATCACTCAAGCCTATCTAGAAGAGTCTGGGCATAGGTCACTCAAAGCAGAATATAAATAGGGTGACTTGGCTCTCGATCAGGACCATAAGCTTGTCAGTACTGGGATTTATATTTAAAGTAAAGAAAATGCTGCCAGTCAAATGGCACTCAAAAGTTCTTCAGGACATAGCTCGATGTTCAAAGAGTGGCAGACATGCCGGTCATTTTTTTTTTTAAGTGGTTTCCCTTCCAGCATTGCTTTTGGAATCAGGCCTACTGTCTTTCACTCAACAGATACATTTCAATGAAACAGAAAAAAAAATGCTTCAGATCTTACTAAAGACAGGATATCTCTGAATAAGCAGACTGGCTTGACAGGAGTCCATTTTAACAAGCAATTATACTGAATCCATTTTATACACACGATTTAAAAATGTAAGCTGAAATTTGGAAAACTGAATTCACATTTAAAAACGGAGACAATAAAAATTTAACAGAAAAGCTTAAGAGACCAGGAAAGCAAGCGGTATGAAATGTTCAACTGGATTCAATGTCATAAACTTCATACTATTGGAAGTGCACCCCTTCGAAGTTGTATGTTATTTCTGAACATCCTTACTTATGTTTGTTACTTAACAGTAAATGTTTTAGAAGTGGGATTATGAGGTAAGACACATTAGATGTCACATACCTCAGATAACATGACTTTTAAATGACACTGTAATAAGAATGAAACTGAACTTTTATGGACTTCCTTGGAGCAAAACACTGCTAACAACATTTTTACAAGGGTAAATCCACCAAATACATTTAAGAACCACATTTCTTTGGAAGAGGATTTTTAATCATGTTAAAACTGGCAAATTTCTCGACAATCATACTTATGTCAGAAATGGGACTTTATATGGAATTTGCAAATGTGAAGTTTTGAAAAGACAACAGGCAAGTAATTTATGCAACTGTACACTGGATCTATACAATTCATATAAACATCTATGTAAATCAGATAAATCTGCCAGTTTATCACTACAGACATGCTTTTTAGGTATAACAAATTAAAATGAAGCATGGTGCATCAAATGTTGTAAATGCATTAACAAGTCTGGAAGTAATGACGGCAGCATATGTACAAACATGTTATTTTTATCTAAGCCTTAGGTATCCATTGTTTCTGTACAGTGGTTGTGCAAAATTCAAAAAAATATAGACAGACTCCTACATTAATAATGTTATACATGCAGAAATGCGGAGGCATAAGATGCATCTAACGGACATAGGATATGCTTACGAAAGTAATTATGTCACGCTGGGAAAATGATGGGAGACCAAAAATATTTGGTCAGAAAATGAGGTCACTGCTGGGATAATTTTCTCCCTAACCAAGAAGCAATGACCTTAGAGTGGATTACATTAAATTGCAGGAATGAAGCTTCCTGCATGTGGAAGAGGGGAGCTACCAGTTTTCACCCTCCCCACAAAAACTGATTTTACCAAATGGATATATGGCCATACTTTTAGCTACTCATCCAATTGTCCAAAGCCATTTTTTTTTCTTATATAGGAACAACTGAGTATGTTTAAATGACAGTTTTGTAAAACCATGAAGCTATTAATCAAAAGACTAACAATAAATCACTTTATAAATGCATCACAACATGGTGGGCGAAATATATTTTGTAAGAACAGGACATTAAACATAGTCAGGCAAAGTGAAGGGATATGTCAAACAATGGAGAATAGTGTATTCTAACTGCTCTCTGACCACTTATTGGTTTGTTAAATGTTTATGACATTACCTTGAAAGGTGAATTTCTTGATATCTGGCTGAGAACACATACCAAATGGTTCTGATCTATGACTGAAATCATAATTCTTTCTAATACATGAGAAGCTTTAGCAAGATGGACATGATTACACCTGGGTGGCACAATGGATAACACTGCTGCCTCACAGCAGCAGGTTTGCTATTTTGTTCCTCAGTTGAGGTGCTTCTGGCAGAGTCTGCATGTCGTCCCTGTTTGTGTGGGTTTCCTCCGGGTGCTCTGGTTTCCTTCCACATTTCAAAGACATACAGTAGGTGGACTGGGCACTCTAAGTTGCCCTTAGGTAGGAGTGTGTGGTGTGGAAGAATTACTGTGGCAGGGCTAACCACCCAGTGGTGTACACCTTGACTCTAGATGATTGTCACTGTTGAAGTGACACACTGACCCCATGTGCAAAAATGGGAAAAGGGGTGTGGATAGGTGGATGGATGGATGGATGGATGGATGGATATAATTATACCTATTTTAAAAAAGTTGCCAATGCTAAGTGTGTTACAACTTTTAAAGCAATTAGCTGATTTTTGATACAGTTCTTTGTTGGTTGCTTTCTGTGTGGCAGCATGAGGATATGATACTTTTTAGCAGTGAAATTTATATAAAATTGCATATCAATTTGGTTATAACAACGTTACTTTTCTCTTATTCTGGAGCACAGTCAAAAAGATCCATTATTATGTAAGGAATATACATGGAAGACAGTGTTACACTGCTATGCATTGCCAGGATTAATTTAAATGGTTTCTTTCGACATTATTAAAAATGAGATCATTAAGGAAGTGTTGCAAGATACATTTACTCCACATGGATTTGACTGCTATTTATACCATTTTGTGTGTGTGTACACATCTATAATTTCTCTCGCTGTGTGTGTGTGTGTGTGTATGTGTGTATATATATATATATATATATATATATATATATATATATATATATATATATATATATGTATATATAAATGGGTCTAGGACAATGGAGCAAACATCCAGTGCCCCAACTCAGTGTTGGTAGACACCATTTGGTTGACACAGACAGGATTTCGACAGGTATGCAAGATCGACAATCCCTGAATAGAGGAATATTTAATTTCCCTAAGGATTGTCTGATCTCAGAATTAGTATATATAATTAGCAGGGGGTTTGCAGATGGGCTTGCCCCCTTTCAAAAACACTTGCGATACTTTTTGTCTGCTTTGGGGGTAATCCCCAAAGCATCCACAGACTGTGTCGATATCGGTAAGTTTAATATTCGGATGTTGATCTTCAAGGTGTTGGAACACTAAGTTTGACACAGTGTCCTACACCCCTATGCATATGGGTGTAGTAGCAAATGTCAAATAGCTGTTACTCACACATACTTGCATTGGCAACCAAATGCCAACAAGCTTCTGCGCATGCTCTGAGGCCACTCCTCAGAACATGCAAAAAAATAACCCAGTGTTTTTGCAGAGGGCTCCCTATACTCTTTATACCCTCACTACTTTTTTATTCCAACTCAGAGATCGCACAATCCCAAGGGAAAAGGCATATTTCCCAACCCAGGGGATTGTCTATTCTCACACAGCTGTCAGCCATCTTTTCTGTCAAGACAGTCTGTTTACAAAACAGAGGTCGATGTATACTAAATCATACAAATAATATATATAACTATATATATATATATATATATATATATATATATATATATACACACACACACACACACACACACACACATAAATATATACCTACATATATACATATATAATAGTATATATATACACATACACACACATATATAATGGGTCTACGTCTGTTCAACGAAAACACGTTTCTTCAAAGAACAAAAGTACGAACTCACTTCAGTGAAAGTGCACTTAACCGAAAGTGCACTTTCTCGAAAATCAGTTAACCGAACCACAGTACAGTGGGAATAAGGAAATATATCCTTTTCCCCACTGTAGTCTGATCTCAGAGTACGTATATATAAATAGCAGGGAGGTGCGGGGTGCAGGGGATGTATTTTACTTTGTCAGATACACTTCTGGTATTTATATATACTAGCTCCAAGATCCCACTACAGTAGGGAAAAGGTTACATTTCCTTATTTTGTTATGACCATGAAAAGTGTTTGAAAAGAAGTAGTCTGTTCAATCCACCACTAAACCACGCTTTGTCTACCTTTGAACAGTTGTGTGATAGGGACATAAGGTCTGTTATTAACAAGCCATTGGTCCAACCACATTTTAATTTAAACAAAAAAGGAAGAGAATTGTTAACCGATATCGTGGGTGATAAAAAACTAAGAATTATGAAACCAGATAAAGGTGTGTATGGGGGGGTAGTCATTATGGATTTGATAGATTATAACAACAAAATGAATGCTATACTGTTTACTGATTACTATACTGAAATCTATAAAAATGAATTGAATACAGCCTATTGTGGGATAGACATGGAATTATATGATATGTTAGTGCAAGGACAAATAAAGAAAGAATGCAAGTATTTACATATTAGCTGTCCAGTGACTTAAGGGATTTTCGATATCCCAAAAATACATAAAAATGAGTTGAACCCCCCCACTTAGACCTATAGTTGATGGTAATAGAAGTAAAACTTATTTTATTTCTAAGTATATTGAAAACTGGCTTAAGAAACCAGTTTCTTCTATTTCACAAATCTGTAGGGATTTGTGGGATTTTTTTGAACAAGTTATCTGAGATTAGGTTTGATAAAGATGACATACTGGATGTTTACAGATGTTTGTAACCTATATACAGTTATTCCTCATCAAGAGGGTTTAATATGGTTTGAAAATGTTTTAGCTGATTCCCAGCTATTGAGTCCAGACTGAATTAATGTACTGGTCAGTTTAATGGACATTGTGTTATCTAATAATTGTTTGTATTTTGAGGGCCGACTATTTAACCAGGCAAAAGGAGTAGAAATGGGGACAGCATGTGCACCCAGTTTTGCCAATTTAGTTATGGCCTGTTGGGAAAAGAATTATGTGTTCAATACCCCCTACTACCATTGTTTTTCATTTTACATCTGCTTTTTGGATGACATTTTTATCATATGGAATGACACGACGGATAGAGTATTTTAGATTATATTAACTTTACAACATCTTTTTTGAGGTTTGTACATTCCATTCAAGATGATAATATTTCTTTTTTGGATGTTTTTATTTCTAAAGACTATGGCAGAAATAGTTTTGTATCCAATTTATATCAGAAACCTACATTTTCCAACAGTTATCTGCATTTTAATAGCTAGCACCCCAGGTTTCAAAAGAAATCAGTAGTGAAAGGGCAATTAGTTAGATTAGCCAGAATGGTGTTGAATAACTGTACTTTTCTTGTAGAATGTGATAAACTGTTGGATATGTTGGTCAAGCAGGGTTACCCTATGGAATTTCTTTTGCCTATATGGGATGAAGTAGTGGAGAGCTGCTTTAGTAACAGATACCAGCCTTTATTAAAATCTAAGTATGAGTTGAATGGACTAGATGGTGGTCCAGAAGGTAATAACATTACTGAAGTTCAGGTTCAAAAAGATTTTTCTAAACCTTGTGTTATAACATTTACATTAGATTCGTATAATATAGGTGACAATATTAAACACTATTGGGGTATTATATCATCTAACAATCACCTTAGGAAATTGTTGAGTGATTACCCGATTATTGTGTTTAGGAAAAACACAAGTTTTAAGCAGTTAATGGAAAGAAGTCCCAAGACTAATGGTGGAGGGGGAATCAATAGACTGGGTATGTCCAAATGTATGACAGGTAAACACTGCTGTAGAATCAGAACCACGACAACAGTTGAGTAGAAAATACCTTTATCAAACAACACAAAGCTTTCAGGTATAAAAACCCTTTTTCAATGATAGACAACAGATACAATAAAACATGCTTTAAATACAAGCCCAACACATCACATGACCCGCAGCCAAGGTCATATGATCAACTGATCATAAAAAAATCACAAAAATATTCCTAAATATATTTTTAAATATAAAAAGCACATAACAGAATATATTAGTATGAAGTTAAAAATTAACTTAAAAATAAAATCATTTCAGTTTTGTGTGTTGTAACTTAACTAACACAGGTTTTAACGAAACACCTACATTTAAACCTGGGGCTATATCAGCTGATAGCCTCACAATCCATTCATACTCTTTATTATCCAAAAGATTACATAAGTCCCCACCTCTAATAGAGACATTAACACAATCAATGACTCTAAACTTAAACCTATGTGTAGCCCCACTGCTTGTGATATGCTTTGACAAAGCATTAATTTCACTGCCCCTCCTTATGTTAGATTTATGTTCTATAATTCGTTCTTTAAATTTTCTTGTCGTCTTACCGACATAAAAAGAGGGGCAGGCTTCACAAGTTGCTAAGTAAACAACATTATTTGTAGTGCATGCAGCAAAGCAATGAAACACATACACCTTTTTAGAGACAGGATGAGTAAAACTATTATGTTTGGACGGATCGCCATCAGTATATTTATAAATATCAGCACAACAACTACAATTATGGCAACAAAATGTGCCATTACCCATCATATTAAGAGAATTAGGTATTATATTTTCAAAATCTTTATACCCCAACATGCTCATAATCATCCTCATGTTCCTATATGTAAAATAAGGTTTATCACCCACTACTGACCTAATGTCTTCCTGTGCTAGAAGAACTTTCCAATATTTCCTCACTATACCCCTGATAGCATAAGTCATGGTATTATATGTAGTGATTAATCTTACACTCACCTTATCCATCAGGTTATTTGATGTATCATTTGTGCCCATATTTGCCCTTAGGAATATAGGTTCATATAGAGTACTCCTATTGGGTAGTACATATTCTCTGGCCTCAATTAGTATATCATTTGAATAACCACTGTAGATATCTACCATTGTTTACGGTCATACCGAATGACCATGGGATAGGTTCCATAAGGGAATTTTTAACACACTATTCCTCATTTACTGTTAGACATATTGAGAATGTATGCATGTTGTTAGAACTGGTTCTGAAAAATAATATATTCTTATTTGATAAGAATTATTATTTACAACAAACAGGTGTGGCAATGGGCACACCTGCGGCAAATACATATGCCAACATGGTACTCTATCAGTGGGAGAGGTCTTATATTTTCAATGAAGGGGGTTTTTTGAATGATAATCTCATTTTTTATCAGAGGTTTGTGGATGATTGCTTTCTTTTGTGGAAGGGTACACTGAGTGAGCTGAAGGATTATATAGTCTTTTTGAATAATACAACTTCCTTTTTAAGTTTTAAGGCAGAATTTTCGACAACATCCATAAATTTTCTGGATATTGCTTTGAAAAAACAGGATAATATTATTAGTACGTCTGTGTATAAGAAGGAGGTGTCATCTGGTAGATATCTACATGCATCTAGTATGCATGCACCCCATGTTTTCAAGGGTATAGTGAAGGCACAATTAACCAGAGTTAGTAGATTCAACACTGATAATAGTGTATGTTCAGAACAAATTGATGAGACTTGTAATGATTTTAGGAAGAGTGGTTATTCAAATGACATACTAATTGAGGCCAGAGAATATGTACTATCTAATAGGAGTACTCTATATGAACCTACATTCCTAAGGGCAAATATAGGCACAAATGATACATCAAATAATTTGATGGATAAGGTGGGTGTAAGATTCATCACTACATATAATACCATGTCTTATGCTATCAGGGGTATAGTGAGGAAATATTGCAAAGTTCTTCTAGCACAGGAAGACATTAGGTCAGTAGTGGGTGATAAACCTTATTTTACATACAGGAACATGAGGACGATTAAGAGCATGTTGGGGTATAAAGATTTTGAAAATATAATACCTAATTCTCTTAATATGATGGGTAATGGCACATTTTGTTGCCATAATTGTAGTTGTTGTGCTGATATTTATAAATATACTGATGGCGATCCGTCCAAACATAATAGTTTTACTCATCCTGTCTCTAAAAAGGTGTATGTGTTTCATTGCTCTGCTACATGCACTACAAATAATGTTGTTTACTTAGCAACTTGTGAAGCCTGCCCCTCTTTTTATGTCGGTAAGACGACAAGAAAATTTAAAGAACGAATTATAGAACATAAATCTAACATAAGGAGGGGCAGTGAAATTAATGCTTTGTCAAAGCATATCACAAGCAGTGGGGCTACACATAGGTTTAAGTTTAGAGTCATTGATTGTGTTAATGTCTCTATTAGAGGTGGGGACTTATGTAATCTTTTGGATAATAAAGAGTATGAATGGATTGTGAGGCTATCAGCTGATATAGCCCCAGGTTTAAATGTAGGTGTTTCGTTAAAACCTGTGTTAAAGTTACAACACACAAAACTGAAATGATTTTATTTTTAAGTTAATTTTTAACTTCATACTAATATATTCTGTTATGTGCTTTTTATATTTAAAAATATATTTAGGAATATTTTTGTGATTTTTTATGATCAGTTGATCATATTACCTTGGCTGCGGGTCATGTGATGTGTTGGGCTTGTATTTAAAGCATGATTTTATTGTACCTGTTGTCTATCATTGAAAAAGGGTTTTTATACCTGAAAGCTTTGTGTCGTTTGATAAAGGTGTTTTCTACTCAACTGTTGTCGTATGTCCAAATGTAGCCATTGCTCTATGTGTAAATTTATATCGGTGGGAGATACAGTAACCTTAAATGAACAGCTAGTTAGGGTGAAAAGTCAGTTTAATTGCGGAACTAATTGGGTGGTCTATACAGCATGGTATCAGTTATGTCCTGCCTTTTATACAGGAAAAACTGTAAGAAAGATAAAGGACAGGATATACGAAGAAAGAGACATTAAAAAATGTAGGGAATCTAATGCATTGTTTAGACATATTAAGGAATGTCCAGATCATTATTTTAAATACACGGTGATTGAACAGTTACAGAAGGATGTACGAGGTAGAATTATTGAGGACCATTTATTGGTTAAGGAACCCACGTGGCAATTGAATTTAGATACACAGGTATTTCCAGGTTTGAATTAAGCCTGTTCTATTTCACCATTGTTAAAACTTAGAAGTTTAGAAGGTTGAAACATTTTTTTGTGATTAAATGGAAAAAGCACATGTTCATATACTTAATATAGATTTTTATATGTAGTTTAAGTGTTACAATATTTAATGAGTTTTTAATAATTTTAATGTGTGTTACTCTAATGGCTAATTGCATGTGGATTGATTGATTTGGAGTATTTAAGGGGGGTAAGTTTACTGTGTCAGTAGCTCTGAAGAAGTCCTGTTGGATGAAAGTGCTTAACTACTGTTTTTTAACAAAGTGCAGTACAAAGTTTATCCTGGTGTTTCCTTGGTTATTGGTATAGTAATAAGTAGACCCCGATGATTATAGATTAAGTATTTAGGGAGATATTCTGCAATTAGAAGCAAATCAAGCTGTACTTAATGAAAAGAAAGAATAAGCTTATCAATGATGATGAAAACGAGGGTAGTCACCTGAATAGCTACTGCTAGTTCTGGTCTCACCACAGCTTCATGCTGATGGGATATAATGCTCCTTTGCTTATTCTCTCATCAGAAGCAAGACAGTAGCAGCAACCCCAAGATGAGAAGCAGGCTGCAGGCTGTTTGGTGAACTACAGCCTTGTCCCAAATGATGCAAGGGTCTGTAGGCTTGTTGTAGCCTTTTCCTGGTAGATGCCTTGAACAGCAACCAGACCAATCAGGAAGGTCAAAGACATGCACTCACTGCCCAACCAGAAACAGTCAGGAATCAATGCACTCTGCTCCTTCTCTCACCAGGAGCAAAATGTAAGCACAAATTCCAAGCTGGCACCTATGAAGCAGTTATTAGGCTTTCTGGTGATCAGCAGTCTCCATGAAATAATGCCCTTATGCTCCTTCTCTCACTAGCAGCAAATCAGAAGCACTATTCACAGAATGGCTACTAAGAGGCAGAATGTGCCCTCTCCGATAATTGGTGGTCTTGGAGTAGATTTTGCAGATTTTCAAGGTAAAATGAAAAATGTGTTAATATCCCAAGATCTACAGTATGCAGTAAGCAGTTAGATATGAAAGAGAAGGTAACTTTAGTTTCAGCTATGTAAGTGGAGAGCCACTAATTTTAAAAGAGCAAGCTAGTTTGGAAGGGGGTGGGCACTTTGTATTCTGGTTCTAGGGAATAAAGTGGGATGGCCAACAAATTTAAATAGATGAAGTTGAGTGATTTCACAAAATGATAATTTTGTGCTTACTCAGGAGCTACTTAAACAGGAGAGGGAAGACAATTTGTGATCAAATTGACATAAGGGGCAGGCAGCTAGAACTACAATTGAGTTTAGTGGGAAAAAAAAATGTTGGGCCCTTAGGGCTCTCAGCTGATAAGGAACTACATATTGCAGTCAAAATGCAGACTTTAAATCTTTCTACCTCCATTTTGATAGTGTGTAACTTTGAGCAAGTCATTTAACCATACAGTGCTCCAAGGTCACCCATGAAAATGGAAACTTTGCCTAGTGGGTTTACTTGATTTATCAAGAGATAAAATCAAATATTGGGCCTTTGCCCTCCCAACATTTTTGGTTTTGTCTGGAATTTTTGACCAAAGAAGATGATAGTTATTTTGTCTGTTCCTTGTTAAATGTCTGGCCTTGTGGCAAAATTCTATGGATTGGATTCACTAAATAAAATAACAAACGTGAGTTCAAGACTTTGAATCCTGTTGAAAATGCTTGCAAATGCAATGCTTGTTATCTTAGTAACGTTCTAACTATGCAAGAGAAATATTTAAAATATATTCCTGAATTTGGGTCTTTGTTTCGATTCCTGAGCTAAGAAGGTGAGAGGGCAAAAAGGCATTGCAATGGGTTGCATGTATAGTTCTGGAAGCAGTGAGATGAGATATATTTCCAGGCTATTATTTATAAGTTTATTCATTCATTTGATCTCAAGTGAATATCTGAGATGTGCAGTCATATAAGGGGCTTACACTAGTGTGTGTGTGTGTGTGTGTGTGTGTGTGTGTGTAAAACACTTGGTTCCTGCATCCCAGAGTAGTTGTGGTGAAAATAAATGAATCAATTATAATAAACAGGATCACAGGTTCATAGGTGTATACTATGCTAATGGGCACCAGGGCCTTTATAAGCATTGCTGTGTAACCCAACCCAATTGTGTCCCAATGTGTCATGGAGTGATGCCGAACAAGTTTCAAGTATCTCAGTTTCTCCTTGTTCAGCACAGCCCTGGGTAATTTTAAAAGATAAAGGCATTCATTCTAGATCTTACAATGATTCCATCTCAGTCTCTAGACCTCTCCTCCTACCCCAATACAAGGCTGTGGGTGGACTACTGTAAACCTTTAATAAACATGTAAATGAATTTGCATCAAAAACAGTTCTGTCCTTTGGGTATAATATCTGTAAAGATACAAAAAGTGTAGTATCAGATTCTTAAAATAACATTTTAAACTTTAACAATAATATATCAATTATACCGCTGGTTGTCCTGACTTTATATTCACTTTCCTGCATGAAATGGACCTCTGTTAATAATAAATAAATTCTTACAGGTCTGTAACCAAACTGATAATGTACTATATTGAAATAGAAAGCCTGTAACTTTATTAATGAATCAAATGGAAAACTAAGTGGCATTTTTCTCCCTGTCATGAACTCAAATGAAACTAAAGTAATAATCTGACACTGTACTAATTATTCAGCATTTTTGTACTTCTGTACCTTTATAAAATTAATCTTAACTGTTGATCTTTTTTACTTTTACTCTATGACCCTCTTACTGTAACTTATACAAAATTATTACTTCAGTGTGGAGTTCTCCGCTGACTGCTTTACACATATTTATTCTTTCAGTTGATATTATCAAACTCTTCCAGTATTTCTGAATGATGCAAGGGTTTAACATCACTGCCTATTTTCCTTGTAATCCAAATCTAAAAATTAACAGTAAAAATACTTACTGCATAAAAAAACTGTTGCTAATAATATTTAACTGATCTTAAACAAACTGTTTTATAGTATGCAGTACTGTCTTTAATTCAACTTGCTGAGCTGGTCTGTAATCTGATAACTCAGCTATGCAAGTCCATGCCTTTAGTGGGCTCTGGTAAACTGCAATTTCTGCATGAAATGTAAAAAATCTTGAACCATTTACATGTACACATTTACTACTAGAACTGAACTGATTTAATTCTTGTCTGTCTCATAAGTATGTTAAGCTTCCACATAGAGTAAATTACCTTGTATTCTTTCCTTATATAAGATTTAAACGTGGTTGTACTGACACATAATGGCCCCGATTCCAAAAGACTTGTTCTGAGCGTAAGTGACCACTTACACAGAGAGCAGGTGGTTTGGAATTTGGTCCCTTTAGTAAGCCTATTTATTGATAGGCCTTACACTGAAGTAAGTCACTTATACTAAGAGCAAGTATTTTGGAATAAAGGCAGACATGTACTGAGAGTGACTGTTTTGAAGTCTGGGCCAGTATTTATGCTGCACTCTTTTCTTGCATGGAAACCAAACCTTCAACTGCACTGTCACTTTTAAAAATATAACACTGACTTTAAATTCTACACTTTGTACAACTAGTAAAGCATCATTTAATATCTGAAATGCTCTTCTTCTACATATGTCTGTATCAAGATATTATTTATGCATTGCATCACTTTATTACCATAACGCAATAGTCTTGACTACGTCTGCTGAAACAAAGTAATAGCAAAAAATTCATTCAACTGGTCTGCAACTGTAAACCATTTATTCTACAAATTTAACTTGACTGTCATTTCTGGTGTACAATACACATCAAGTGTAACTACAATGAGGAATATGTACACCGATTTTAAATCTAGTAGTAGCCTCTATCACCTTTTTTCTTAGTGGCCATACTGCTTTCCATTCTGTCATTGCTTCTCTGAGAACACAATACCATTTTTAAAAATGTGGTAACTTTCCTGTCTGTACTTCAGCTGTAGCAACTGAACCAGATAATTACTGAACATTCCTGTAGTAAATGATTCTTTAAATTCTGTACATTATCTGCAAAGTCTACTGCCCATGTTTTTTTTTTACAAGTGTCTTCTGTTTGCCCTACTGTACATTCTGTAGCATACATTCTGTAGCATTTTTATTCCTCTATAAAATCTTGTTACTGAACGCTAAAACAACATTTAACTCTGACAGTATGCCCATACCAAGTATACTATCACACCGAGAACTGCTCACTGCTATAACCTTTGACCCCTCAAATTCTGACATTATAACTGTACTTGTGTCCTCTGGTACGGTTCTCTTTGTAACTGAAATTGAAGCAGCTGTATTAATCAGTACATTATTCCATCATTCCTCTTCTATAAACAATGAAACATAAGTTTTGTCATTCTTTTCTGCCTTAAATGATAACAGATGCATTATCTGGTTTGGTGCTGGACTGCCACACCCTTTTTAGATATTCTGAAAATCCTTTTCTATAGAACTAGTAGCAACAGTGACTTGCGCTATGGTATGCATTTCTTCTTTACTTTGCCCTGAAGTCTGTATATTTTATACACTGGCGATTACTGTATCAGATTAATCTGTTACTGCAGGACTGGTCTTTGCATGTTTATGCCCCCTCAGTGCAATATTTGCATTGGTTTCTGAAAACAGCAAACTAGAATGCATTACATTCTGATCATTTGTATTTGAAATCATACTGTTAATGTTAGCTTCAGATGCTGAAAATGTCTGCTCTGTGTTCTCTCCTGAAATCTGCATGTCCTGTACCCTGGCTGTGTTTACGTTAGGTTGATCTGTATTTGCAATATTAAGTCATTTTGAATTACATATGCTGTAGCATTTACACTGGTTTTTGAAGACTGTAAACTAGAATTTGTTACATTGTTAATAACTGCACATTATGTAAACCTGAAACCATACTGATATCAGAAGCTGAAAATACTATACTTTCTGTAAACACTGATTCATACTGTGAATCGTGAGGAATTTCCTCCATTACCTTACTCATTATGGTTTGCCTCTGTATTTTAACCTTTTTGTGTCTAGAAAGATTAAACATTCCTGACCTGATAATATTAAATTTCTGGAACACGTTTTTTTACTTCTTTACCCAATTTTTAACTTTAAACCACACATTTACTGGTGCTTGTAAAGACATCTTTAAAGTGTTTTACATTTGTCTGACACAGCTATAAAATTTACATTTACTGATGCTTTTAGTATACTAGTCTTTAGACTTTTTTGAGTTTTACTATTTGATATAACTAGAAAATGCACTGTAATAAAAACGAATGCTTACAAAAGGAAAGTTGAAGAGGCACTGTGAAGGGATCCAGTCATTTCACAGCTTCTGGACAACGCAGTGGTGCAGTGGTAGTGTTGTTACCTCATAGCAAGAAGTTCTCTGGTTTGATTCTCAGCTAGAGTGCCTTATGTGCAGAGTCTGCATGTCCTCCCTGCATTCATGTGGGTTTCCTCTGGGTGCTCCGGTTTCCTCCCACATCATAAAGACATGCATCTGGAGTGTTTCTTCCTGGGCCTCCACTAAAAATTGGCTTTGTTCCAAGATGGACTTTCCCAGTAAATAAATGTTAAAAAAATAATAAAATAAAATTCTTCAAAATCCCTCTTGTAAGAATTTCCTTGCCTCTCAGACTTCTCACTGAAAACTTGAAGTCTGTTGCCTTCTTTGGAGATTGTGAAGTTTTCCAGTACTGTTGCTGTGAACTGGATAATGTCCTTTAGATCTTCTTTCATGGAGATTATGAAGTTTTTAAATACTTTACTACAGATTAATTACTGAAGTAATGTCCTTAAGGAACACTGCTGCTCCGTAAAGTAATCCTAATCTGTCTGCTGATGAACAGCTGTAGATTTGCAAGACTGCTGTGGGGTTTTGGGCTCACTTTAACAGTTAATACTGTTCTCCCCAGTCACATTGGTTGCCACTGTAAGAATTGTAAGAACTGGAATAAATGTCTTTATCTTTTAAAATTACCTGGAGCTGTGCTAAGCACATGCCAAATGTCTCAGTTTCTCTTTCACATGCCAAATATTCTTGTATCTTTCAGAATAAAAGTCTGCACACACCATAATTCTGATAAAGGTGGTTTATTATGTAGTAACAGCATAGGGTGGCCACAGTGGTGCAGCGGTTAGTGTTGCCACCTCACAGCAAGAGGCTCTCTGGTTTGATCCTCGGCTGGGGTGCCTTCTGTGCGGAGTCTGCATGTCCTCCCTGTGGTCACGTGGGTTTCCTCCGGGTGCTCCAGTTTCCTCCCACATCCCAAAGACATGCTGTAGGTGGATTGGATACTCTAAATTGGCCCTAGGCGTGAGTGCATGTCTGTGTGTGTGCCTTTTGTGAAAGGTTGGGCGCCAGGCTGGCAACTCGACACCGTAAAATTCCACTGCCAATCATGAGCGGACAGGTGATCCAATGTGAGACCCCTAACCAGGAAAAGCTGAAAGAAGAAGAAGATTATGTAGTAACAGCATAAGTGGAGATAGATGAAATGATTTAACAAGATACGAATAAGTCTTACTGTCTCAAATAACAGTGCTGATAAACTCAAATAGACTGAATTAAACTGTCCGTAATAACTCTGAGCTCAGAACTGTTCCTTTTATCCATAATGGCACAATTAATACAACCAACAATATTTATAGTAGTTTCTGAACTGCTGGACATTTGACCTTATTGTTGTTTTCAATATTAACTGAACTGAATTGTCTGCTGCCTTCTCCAAACTGAAATGACTTCTGTGTAGAAAGTGGCTCTCACAATACTAATATCCTATAAAGTTCATGCACCCCTTTTTAGCCTTGGATCTCAAGCCTTGTGCTATCTAAACAAGTTCTGTTTGTACCCAAAATGTTCAGCTCCTTCTCTTAACATATTTCATTCTTATCAGTACTTCAGACTGAAGGTTATTTCTCTGAGCTCATTTGTATCCTTCGATGAAACATTGCTTTCTATTGTAGCTGCACTTACTGAAACTGTACATAAAAATATCAAATGACAAAAAAAAACTGTATGTGCTGGATAAATGCTTCACCAAATACCACAAAGAATAAAGTCCAGCAGAAATCAGTATGGTGAAACAAAAACAGGCTATCTTCATAAAACAAACAAGTTTTATTTGCACAAACAACCATAAGCTCTTTCGCAGTATTTGAACTGCTTTTTCAGATGTATAAAATCACCACCATGCCTTCTCATTTATACAGGTATCTTAAGATCACATGATACAGAAACATTTACCTCTTAAAGGCACAAAACTATACTTTATACAAAATATTCTAAAAACTATAAAATCTCTACATATAGAAAATGGGTCTATATTACTAGACCGAAAGATCACAACAGCGAATGTATGTACATCAACACATGTACATTGATGTACATACTGAGCGAAACAACTAAACGGCGAAAACCAGAACGCCAAACGTGTTTCATCATCATAATGCGCCACACAGGTAGGTAAAATCTAAACTAAAATATTAAATTAATTAGCTTTTGCAGGGGGGGAAGCCCCCCTGCCACCCCCCCGAGCCCCCCACACCCCCCTACTTAAATATACCAACTCTGAGACTGCACTACAGTGGGGAAAAGGATATATTTCCTTATCCCCACCATCGTGCTGCTGGCTACACACGTTCAGCGTTCCAGTTTTCACCGTTTAGGTGTTTCGCTCTGTATGTACATCGATGTAAATGTGTCAATGTACGTACATTCGCTGTTGTGATCTTTCGGTCTAGTAATATAGACCCATAGAAAATATGTATATATCATCCTAAACAGAAATAATAAACATATTATCATTTTACTTAAGAAGTGGATGTGCTTTTAACATCAGTCTTATCAGAACTTTATCATTAAGACCTGACCCAGTATGAGCTCTAAGTCTAATTATCCATTTATTCTCCAAAGACTCAGTTGCATCGCTTTTGTCTCCCCCTTTCAACCTATCTCTACCTTGCCTATAACCAAAAACTTAAACTTGTGCTCAAAAGAGGTTTCTCCCACATGTTTGGCAAGGGCATTACTTCTAGAACCATTCACGACGTTACAGAGATGCTCCCTTACTCTATTCTTCAGACATCTATCAGTCTTTCCTACATAGAAGTTTTTGCATATAACACAATGTGCCAGATATACTATATGCATAGTATTACATGTAGCCTCAACACTAAACCTATATAGTCTACCTTGATTTGGATGTAAAAATTCCCATGAACTATCTATATACTCACAATAATTGCAACTACGACATGGTCTAGTCACAAAATTACTATCATTTTTCTTATACTGAACTTTACTAGGTCCTACTAGATGCTTGGGATAATATAACAAATGTTTCAAATTTTTTTTCTTCTTATACACAACGCTTGGGACCTCCCCACCATCTTCTTTATTTCTGGGGTCATTGTCATAATCTTCCAGTGTTTCTTAAGAATACTAGTTATACCTTCAGAAGTCTTAGAAATTGTCACTGGTACTGTGCATCTACTACCACTGGAATACTTATTATTATTTTTTATTTAAAGGTGGATTAGAAGAAAAATATGGTCTCCCCTCATCTTTCCTACTTTTGACCACACCTTCTAACGAATTATGTACTTTGTATTTACTACATCCTCTTGCTATAAATCTCTCTTCTAAATCTGCTACCTCTTTCAAGAAATTATTATCGTTTGCATTAACCGTAGATATCCTTATGCCTTGCCCCTCTACAATATTCTTAAAAATGTGATGTGGATGCATACTACTACGATGTAAAAAAGTATGTCTAATCTCGATTAGGATTGTGAAAAAAAACACTCACGCTGGCTGCTTTAATACATAATATTTTTCAAGATTTAAATTTATTAAAAAGTGATCTCAATAATAATTATACAGAAATAAAAGTACTTGGAACAAAAAATATTTTTTTCTGGAAACTTCAATTAAAGTTAACTCTTTGGTCAGCCTAGATAACTCATTAAGCATTTAAAAGCATTCAAATGATTTCTCAATTAAAATCAATCATAGACAAAATCAATCATAAACAATTAAAAAAAAGAAAAAAAATGACATAAGAATTACTGTCCATAAATAGAAAACTATGGCATTCAGAAATGACATGATACCATATACAAGACCAAATAAAGGTTTTACAGTTACTTAGGCTTTTGACCAACAATAACCCTTTTTCAGGAGATGATTCCTCACTATTAGAAAATAAATAACTTTAAATCTGCACAGGCCCCATCTTCCCATAAACAGGCTTCTAATACAAAGCTTGAAGATCATTCTTTTGGCAACTGTGTTGGTTAGGACACACTGGGAATACAGTAGCAAAAGCCACACCCACAGCTATAACATGAACTATGATATGAACTGTATTATACAATGACCCCCCATTAATATTCAAAAACGTGCACGCTGATTTGTCAGCATGCACACTGTAAATCTGAGTTATAGTAATGGAAAAAGGTCCGGTCGCCCAGACTTTTTCCATTACTATAACTCTGACAGCAACACTGTCTCGCTTTGTTAAACGAGTTTAACATAGTGAGACAGCTTTAAAAAAAGCAACAGAGATTCTCCGTTCCTTTTTTTAAAACTGTCTCGCTATGTTAAACCCTTTTAACATAGTGAAACAGTTTGTAAAAAGCAACGGAGATCTTGCTTTCTCCGTTGCTTTTTTTCAAAACTGTCTCGCTATGTTAAATGGGTTTAACATAACATAGTGAGACAGCTTTAAAATAAGCAACAGAGATTTCCGTTGCTTATTTTAAAGCTGTCTCACTATGCTAAACCCATTTAACATAGCAAAACAGTTTGTAAAAAGCAACGGAGATATTGCTTTCTCTGTTGCTTTTTTCAAAATTGTCTCGCTATGTTAGATGGGTTTAACATAGCGAGACAGCTTTAAAATAAGCAATGGAGATTTTGGTTGCTTATTTTAAAGCTGTCTCGCTATGTTAAACCCATTTAACATAGTGAAACAGTTTGCAAAAAGCAACGGAGATCTTGCTTTCTCCATTGCTTTTGCCCACAGCTCTGATGTACTGCGTAGGCGTATGCTTGCGCAGTACATCAGAAATGCCGCAGAATACCAGACAGCTGCGGAAGGGTAGCAAGGAGGCATTATACAATGCCATTATTTAAGAAAAGTAATTATTTCTTTTTCTTAAATAATGTCATTGTATAATAGCAATAACTCACTTCTGGGTGTGGGTAATGCTGGATTTACCCATGGTTGGCTTTGTTTGGCCACTCAGGCTTTGCCCTCGTGACCAAACCACACCAACCGTGGGTAAATCCAGCATTACCCACACCCAGGCGTGGGTTATTGCTATAACATAGCTGAAGAAGGCTAGACATTTGCCATTCATTTAAAGAATGCTTTACTCTGAAGGTAATTAAGATTAATAAAAATAGAAAAAATGCTACAACTCAGTTAGAAAGACAATCATTATACAGCAGAAGTCACACCAGCAACAGCAGATCAATTATTATATACTTAAGAGTGGCAAAACCAAAAGTGGCTAACTAACAAAATAAGTCAATAATGTAAAGTAGCAATAGCAATAGGGGATCAATGACTAAATACTACATATAAGCAAGAAAATGTAAATACTGCAAATCAAGAACAACAGGTAAGGAAAACATAATTTATAGACAGCTGCAGACAGAACATAACATACCATACAGGATTATGATATAGTCACTGATCATAACCTGTTTATTTTGTGTTTGAGACTGTCAAGAAATTCACCTTGAGAGTGAAGTTTAAGAGGTGAATCTTAGCATTCATATTGAGAATACATAATTTAGGGTTATGATCACAGATGTGGTCATAATTCTTTGTATTGCATGGATCTTTATCTGCAACGTGTACTACTAATTACTGAAAGACAAGTAAAAAGAAAAACATTTCTATTTTCAAGTATTTTGCTGGTTTTAAAGCCATAAAGCACTTAGCAAGCGCTGTCAGAAAGGCAATGTAATGTACTCCCCTTACATTTATACTCCCCTTGTCATGCTGCTAAACTGTTCATATTTTCCCAGAATGTCCAGATATTTCCCTCATTGGTCATTTCCTCAAAGTTTGAGGTTTTCACATAACATATAGAAAACTGGAGACATTAAATACTAACATACATTTTGTGTTCAGACTGTATCTTTCACAAAATGCAGGCAAACACACATCCTGTCAATCTAGCTACTTTCTTTTTGTGCAAAAGGAAGTGACACCTTATTGACACGGACAGCAGGAAGAACCAAACCTGTTATTCTGCTGCTGTTGTTTATCAGTATTGGTAGATTTGACTGCCTAGTGTACAACCTGACCTTTCAGCAGAGGTGCTTAACATTTGTTAAGGTCGGGTCTTGCACCACTGTAGTGCTTGGCTCTTAAATTCTGCAATCAATCAGCTTTCATACAAAAAACAGAATTACAATCACATTGCCAAAGTGGTTAGAAAATCCTTCTACATGGCCCACCTAATCACAAAAGGGTTCACATCCAGATCAAAAGAGGTCATTGTGCCCCTCTACTTAACACTCATCAGACCCATCATAGAGTACAATGCCCCATTTGGGATGTACCTTACAAGACACCTGCAACAGCTGGAAAGACCACAGAAGTGCCTCACCAAGAGGATCACTGGCCTCAAACAGATGCCCCATGCAGCTCGACTGAAGAAACTCCAGCTGTACTCAGTTGCATACTGCCTACTCAGAGGTGAGCTCTGCCTGACATACAAGGGCATGTCCAACCCAGAATTGATGGACATGCTCCAACTAAAGAAAACCTTATCCCCTTGAACCACATGGTCTAGGGATCTAAACCTCATTACAACAATAAATAGGATGTGGTGGAGGGATAGATTCCTGTCCCAGAGACTTCCCATGCTTTGGAACAAGAGTCCAATCTACATTAGACAGAGCTCCTCACTAACACTCTTCAGAAGAAACCTTGACGAGTGGATGGGAAACAGAAAGTTTACCCCGGGGATCACTTCAGTGGCTCTGCTGGACAGAGGCACAGGGACTAATCTAAGGAGGCGGCGAAAGTCAACACATTCTGGCTAGGCTTATAAATGCCTTCGGGCAGATAGCCTAGTAACTACTAATGAACCTATAATCAAAACCTAAAACAAGCTATGTGTGAAGTTAAAGAAATTTACACAAAGTAAAATAAATACTAAATAAATAAACAAATATGAAGAATAAAAGAAAACAAAACCTTAAGCAGCCATCATTACTGAAGGCAGACCTTCATAGCTGAGATGCTTAAACAGAAGTGGAAACAGTCTAGAAGCTTTTAGCATGTCATTTTAAAGCAAAAAGGTAATATCCAGTGATCCATGATACAAAAAAGGAAATTTAAATTCTCATCAACAGCAAATAAATTAATGGCATTAATTAATGTGTTAGAAATTGTCCACCCAATATAAATAGTGCTAAACAATATTTTGAAAACATACAGTTTGTTTCCATAACTGCTGAAACAGCAGTTGCATCCAAATTAAGATCAAGAGGTAAATACCTGAACCAGATGACCAAACTACAGACTTATAAATATAATTACAAGATTAGCAGATCTAATATTTATCAAAAACCTCGTTAATGTGGTATACCTACTGCCACCTATTTAGTTACTCCAGTTTTTTAAACTTAATAAATCACATGACTCCTGCAAATTTCAGTCTTAGTTTCTTAATTGCTGCAGTAAGTAAATGACATGCTAATTTTTTTGCAGACAAAATTAAATTCTGAACATTTTCATACATATCAAGTTGAATATGTAAAAGGCAGATATACCATGGGTCATGCTAGGGCTTTGATTCGTTTTATATAACTAAAGTGAAATTTATTATCTATTTTGACTAGTTGTCGCCTCACAGCAAGACATTGTCACGTTCGATTCTCAGCTAGAGTGTCTTCTGTGTGGAGGCATGCATGAATGGGCGTGCCTTCATTGAAGGTTGTGCATCAGGGCTGGTAACTCGGCACGTAAAAATCCACTACCAAACATTAGTGGACCGAAGTTCTGCTGTGGCGACCCCTAACTGGGATAAGCCGAAAGACACAACAACTGCCATCTACTCTGAGAAGGAATGTTATACTATTAGCTTTTTTTGCAAAAGATAACTTTATTCATGAACAACTTTCACAGCAAGACAAAACAGAACTAAACAAAGCATCATGCATCTATAAAATGATTCAGTTTTAGCTGGGGGATTGCATAATATCAGTTACATTACTGGTGTGAGCATACATTAGAGCAACAACATCTGACGTTCCTGTGGTGAAGGCATTTATAACTGATATAAGTGACTGAGTTACAGTCAAACAAACCATGATGACATCACCGGCTATTGCTTTCATTTTATAAACATGGAGGAAATGTCTACAAGGTAACTTTACACTCCTTACCTCTTTGAGGATAACGGTTATTATCATAAGTGTGTTTGAGGTATTACTGCTTCCTTATAGGTTCATAGGTAGGTACTAGGCTATTGGCCCTAGGGCCTATATAAGCCTAGCCAAAAATGTACCCTGGCTTTCGCCACCCACGAAAATGATTTTCCTGTGCCCCTGTCGAGCAGAGCTACAGAAGTGATCCCTGGGGTGAATTTCCTATTTTCCATCCAATCATCAAGATTTTTCTTAAAGAGTACTAAGGAAGAGCTCTGTTTGACATAGATAGGTAGTCTGTTCCAGAGGATGGGAAGTCTCTGGGACAGGAATCTATCCCTCCAGCATGTTCTGTTTATTGTGGTGAAAAGGTTTAGGTCCCTAGAGCGTGTAACTCGAAGGGATTGGGATTTCTTTAAGTGGAGCATGTCCAGCAAAATTGGGTTTGACATAGCTTTGTATGTTAGGCAGAGATCGCCTCTGAGTAGGCGATATGCAACGGAGTAAAGCTGGAGTTTTTTGAGACTGTCTGCATAGGGCATCTGTTTGAGGCCAGTAATCCTCTTTGTGAGGTATTTCTGTGGCCTTTCCAGTTGTTGTAGATGTCTTGTGAGGTACATACCAAAAGGGGCATTGTACTCTATAATGGGTCTAATGAGTGATGAGTAGAGGGGAACAATGACCTCTTTTTTTCTGGATGAGAAACCTTTTGTGATGAGGTGAGCCATGTAAGAAGGATTTCCTGACCACTGTGGTGATGTGATTATCAAAGGAGAGACTACTGTCCACCTGTGTCCCAAGATCTCATCACATTTTCGGCATTAAGTAGACTACCAGCTATGTGGTAGTTCATGGGTACAGAGTTTTTACCAAAGGGGATGACAATACACTTTTTGGCATTGAGCTTCAGGCCATGGCTTTGACACCAGGCATCAGTCTCAGTGAGGCTCTTTTGTAGTATGTCCACATCATTAGGAGTTTCAATTATGGCTCCTAGTTTGCAGTCATCTGCAAACTTTGTTAGCCAAAGACTTTCTGTGTTAGCCTGTACTTCAGAGAAGTAGATACCAAACAGGAGAGGCCCAGCACTGAACCCTGTGGTACTCCACTTGTCACTGGTCTGAAGTCAGATTTGGAGTCTGCTACTTTCACAGTGTGGGTTCTGTACATGAGCCAGTTGGCAACCCATCTTGTGACATAGGGATTTATACCTAGTTTAGTGAGCATATCTATAATTCCAGAGTGGGGGATGGTGTCGAAAGCCTTGGCGAGATCTAGATAAGCTGTGTGAACCACCTTACCCTCATCTGTGGCTTTGGTGACTGCTTCAAAGAAGTCAGTCAGGTTTAGGAGACATGATCTGCCTTTTACAAACCCAAAATGGATAGGGTCCAGAGATTGGAGATTACTGATGTCTTTGTTTATGAGTTCCATGATGATACGTTCCATGGCCTTGCAGGCCAGACTTGTCAGGCTAATGGGGCAGTAGTTCCCGGGGTCCGTCGTGGCTCCCCCTTTGTGGAGTGGGATAACCATCACGGTGTGCCATTCAGTGGGCACAAAGCCTGAGGTGAGGCTATGACTGAACATGGTACTTGGGTAGGGTGCCAGTTCATTCTGCAGTTCGTGTAGAATTCAGCCTGGGCTATTGTCAGGTCCCATGGATGCTGTGTTCTTGGCTTTGGAGAGTGTGTTTTTTACCTGTGCAGCCGTGATTACAGGAACTTTGCATTCTTCCGGTATAGAGATGGGCCCTCGAGGGGGTGAGAGGGGGGTAAAGTTAGCACTGAGCCTATCTGCCAGGATGTTGGCAATATCAGTTGGTTCTGTATATTTAGTGCCATTGTGCTGTAACTCAGAGCAGATCTGAGTTTTGCCATTGAGATTCTTGACATAGCTATAGAATGCTTTGTCGTTGTCTTTAGAGTCAGTGGCAATTTTGTTTTCGTAACTAGCTTTGGAGGACTTTATGAGGGATCTCAGCTTCTTACTGAGGTTAACCAGGGAGTTCCTCCAGTCATGGGATTTTACTCTTTTATGCAACAGTTTCTTTCTTCTGTTGTAGAGTTTGTTTATGGCAGAGGACCACCAGATTGGCTTCCTTTTTTTGGAGGATAGCATCTTGGTTCTATTAGGGATAGCATGGTCCATGCATTCGTGTAAGTGCATATAAAGTGCATTTGTGTAGGATTCAGCAGTCGTACCTCTATTGTCCGTCTGCATGGGTGTCATGAAGTTTGCCATTCTGTCTTAAGAAGTGTGAAGTTGGCTTTGGAGAAGTTTTTTTATGATGGCTTCCCTAATTGGGGGTGGGGGCGGGATGTGGATGTCTAAGGTGATTAGCCTGTGGTCGGATCTGACCAACAAGGAATTGACCTCAGGTATGGAACACCGGTTGCCCTTGTTGGTAATGACCAGGTCTAGGATATTGCTGCCCCTGGTGGGGTTGTGAATAAGTTGATCCAAGGCATTGGAATTTATGAATTCCAGAAAACGTTGAGCAAAAGAGTTGGTACATGAGTAGTTTTCCCAGTTAAAGGTGGGGTAGTTGAAATCACCCATTATTAGGGTGTTGGGTTGTACCCTGATACTTTCCAGTGTATCAAGAAATGAGGAGTGGGAATCCTGGGGCATGGTGGGAGGGTCTGTAGCAAGCTACAATTCAGCTTGTGGTCTTGCCCAGAGTTAGTTGCACTTGGTTATTCTCGGATGTATTATGCCGTGCAACTAGCCTGGAGATGTGGATATCCTTAATGAATATGGACACACCTCCACCTTTAGTGCTTTGTTCCGAGTTAGGTGGCCGAAAGGTGTGGTATGAATTATAGCCTGGTAATGCAGGGGTGCTCTCTGGAGCTTTGAACCAGGTCTCGGTCACTGCACAGATGTCGATGTTCTCCATTTTAAGGAGTGCCTCGAGTGAGTGTATTTTGAGATTTAGACTTCTAGCATTGAGTAGCATTACCCTCAGATTTTGCTTGCTTGTACCTATTATGGTGGTGAATTTGTCATTTGAACCTTGCCTAAAAAAGGCACTATAGGGGTGGCAACAGCCTTAGCCAGTATCCGGAATCCCAACGGCGACAGGTGCAGGCCATCTCTGGCAAAGCATCGTGGTCTGTCGATCATGTCATCCCAGGCAGACAAATAATGGATCCCCTTAGAATGACACCAGAAGCTTAGTCAATTATTGAAGTCAATCATTTTGTCCTTGCATTGTGGTATCATTCTGGGGTGATGACAGGATGCTACTCAGGGCTAGGGTCATACCTGCCAGGGCTGCAATGTCTCTTTTCATGTAGTCCGGGGAGGTACGTCTCAGGTCATTCACACCAACATGGACAATGACAGTGTCATATTTGTACTTGTTGTGGAGTGACCTGAGTGCGTGCATTATGTGGCGGATCCTGGCATCTGACAGGCAGGTGACAGTAACTTTCTCCTTGTTTAGCCTGGTGAGTGGAACATCAGTGTGCCTAATTATAGAGTCACCTATGACTAGAGTGTTGGGTACGTTGTTATGCTTATGGGCTGTGGTTGAGTGGCACACTGAGTTTGTGGGCTATGTGTCATTTGGGTTGTGTTGAGGGGGGGTGGAGTTTGCTTGCGTTTCTGCTTTGGAGGTCCCAGATGCTTGGGCAGGTTTTTATTGAGAGCCTCCGTGAATGTATGTGTGTGTTTTGGTGGTGTAGGTTTTGAGGGACTATGTGATGAGTGTGGTGTGGTGCAAGTGTTTACCTTCTCCTCTTGACTGTCTAGTCCAGTCTTGGGTGAAGAGAGCTTTGCTTCCAGTTTGGCTATATAAGTGCATCTCTCACAGGTTGTAGTGTTGGATGGTAGAAGGAGAGGGTTGTCTGTGTACATGAGGCAATTGCTGCATTGCCCCAAGATGCCCAGAGTCATCAGGTAGACAGGAGAAATCACCAGGAGCTGACCCTTATACATGCCTGGATAGGTGCTTATTTATTAAGTACTAAAAACTGCTTTCCTGTAGACAAGTGAGGAAAGTTGAGTGCTGTAGTAATTTGCAGTTTATTTAGTGCTTACAATGAGTTCTGAACAAGTGCTGAGTTCAAAGAAACAGATTTGAGTGCTAAAACTAGAAAACTGGCTAGTTCTAAGATACAAAATTAAGCTAGAAGGCTTCCCTCCAACACAGACTCCTTCTTCTTGTAATACACTTTTCTTGCTGCCAGAAGCATGAATGTACAGCTTTTGACTTGGAGGAGTCAGGTCTAAAGGGGTCTGTTAAACCTAAAATAATATAGCTACTACAGTGTAAGCTGCTTAGTCTCATTCAGTGTAACCCCTAACTTACATTGCACTGCCATAAAAATGCTCAAATTTAGAGCATCCCCAGAGTATATGCTACCAGTCTCCAAAGTCCATACTTTCATATCTCCACCATATCAAAGACATATTAAGGAACAGTCTAGCCAGTCTAGAAAGAGTATAGAAAAATTTGTTAAAGCACTGCCACCCAATGACTCTACATTTTCCGGACTAGAAGACATAACTGGGAAGTACCAGACTTCTTTCCTAGGCCTCCCTGGAGATACGAACTCCTACATTAATCTCCCATTGAATTCTATAGGTGCTGATTTACAAGTGTTCTTGCAATGGAACATTTTATAGGGTTGATAATTGGTAGCTTTTTTTTTTTTTTTTTGAAAATTCAAATCTCTACATTCTCAAATCCAAAAACTAGAGGCATATGATTCTGGAACAGAATGCCATGTTTGCGTAACCTCTGTATTTCCAAAGATAAATATTTATACAGATATTTACCCTGATACCATAATTCACACCATCAGAATGCTTGCAATGTGATAAAACATCTCATAACTAGATGCACTGTCTATTTTATGGCATATTATAGGCATACATGGAGTTCCTCAACCATTCCTAAAGGCTGAGGGCCATGTACAGTAATTATTCTGCTCTTACCTGGCAAATACAATTTCACCATGATGTAATCTTGTGAGTGATACCCAGGAAAGATGTTTTGCTAATTTACTGATTACTGGAGGTATGATAAGTAATGTAAGGAATTTACAAAAATCCAGTTGTAATAATAATACAAACATTGGAAAGGAAAAGATAATCTTTCTAGTAAAATCAAATTATTTGCCAATGATTTTCCTATCATACCTTCCCAGATAAATCCTAACACACCATGGAAACTATAACAAATCAGTTTGACAGGATGTCTGGTTTCAAGGTCAACTTCAGAAATCAGAAATATCACAATTAAAATACTTCAGAGGATGCCACAACCTCCAGTCTAAGGATCAGATGATAAATCAAATATCTGGGTATTTGTATTCCTAATTCTGTCAAAACTTATGATCTTAATACTAAGGAAAATCTCAAAACAGCCCATCTGGGCGGAATAAGAGATTTTATCAGAATCACATTTATCGGCCAAGTATGCATGCATATAAGAAATTTGACTCCAATTTTGATAACTCTCCAAGTGATAATTGACAACTATTAATCACACACTTGAGATAAAAAAAAAAAGACAAAGAGCCAGATTCAATAAAGTGTATACGATATGTACTCAATAAAATTCTTATCACATTTTTTGCACTTTCTAGTCACTCAGAAAGATTACACTAACTTTACATGTAGTAGAATAAAGCTCCCAGCAGAATAAACACCTCTCAGCTAGCA
>NC_056748.1:1012922135-1013007135 GCF_019279795.1 Protopterus annectens | reverse complement strand
AAGACTCAATGAAGATCCAATTAAACCACCTATGAGACCTTTTGTTGCAGGTGGTGGCTGGGCCACAAAACATTGGTCTATGTATACAGAAGGGAAATTAAGACAATTTGTGTTACAAATACCTTCGATATTAAAGGATACTACTCACTTTTTCAAAGACTTGACTGACTTCACATATGAATTTGATGTTGCTTCATGCTTGATGGTTACTTTGGATGTCAAAAATTTGCTTACAACTATTCCGATTATTTATGGCATTGAAGCGATAAGAGAGATTTTAACTGTTGAGAGTGTTTTCACTACTGATACTATAAATTTGATTTGCATGTTTTTGGATCTAATTCTAGAGAATAATGTTTTTATATTTGACAAACAACTTTATTCACAGAAATGGGTGTTGCCATGGGCACCTCATGTTCAAACTCTTACGCAAATTTAGCAATGCATTTTTGGGAGAGTAAACATCTCTTTAATGATGAATTTTCAAGACATGTTAAATTTTATAGATGTTTTGTGGATGACGTCTTTTTACTATGGTCTGGGGGGAGGACTTACTTTACAGGTTTGTTTCCAATTTAGAGTCCACCACAGATTTTCTTAGACCTATCTTAAAATACTCATATGGGGAAATACATTTTTTAGATGTGACACATACAAGACGATCTAATGGAGATATCTCTACCTTTCTATATCGTAAAACATGCTGGAGAAATGGGCTGTTAGTCAATGGTAGCATGCACCCTATTCATATCTTTCCTAAGATTGTCAAGAGTCAATTTATGAGAATATCTAGACTATGTACTATATGTATATATAATATATATATATATATATATATATATATATATATATATATATATATATATACACATTATATATATATACACATACACACGCACACACACACACATACACACACACATATATATATATATATATATATATATATATATATACATATATATATATATATATATATATATATATATATATATATATACATACACACACACACACGCACTATATGTATGTGTATTATCTAGGCCAAGGTGGTGCAGCGGGTAGCATTGTTGTCTCACAGCAAGAGGTTCTTCGGTTTGATTCTCGGCTGGAGTTCCTTCTGTGCAGAGACTGCATGTTCTCCCTGTGGCTGTGTGAACTGTAAAGACATGCAGGTAGGTGCATGTGCATGTGGGTGTGCCTTCCCTGAAGGTTGGGCTTCGGGCTGGCAACTCGGCACCATAAAAACAACTGACAATCATTAGCAGACCAGTGATCGCTGTTTCAACCTCTAACCAGGAAAAGCCAAAATACATCTAGATTGTACTAAGGAAGAGGACCTAAACAAAGAGGCAACCATACTCCCAGGGTTATTCAAAGACAGAGGTTACAATACTACTAGTGAATAAAATACAGGGTGAAGTGTTGGCCAATAAGTTGGGTTCATGTAGAACAGCTGACAATGATACTCAAGTCAGAGTTATGTCCTTAAAGAACCCTAAAATAAATAGGGTATCTTTTACTACTAAATACACTAATGACATCAATATAACATGCAATACCATAAAGAACAATTGGCATCTTTTAACTACAGATTAACAAACAGCTGAGGTTTTTGGGGACACACCCACATTTACTTATACGAAAAGCAGGAACCTAAAAGAACTATTATGTAATAGCAAACATCTTAAACCATTTGGAACTGATTGGGCACTTTTTCCTGCAGAATGTGTAATGTGTGTAATGTTATAACTAAACATCAGGAATTAATTCATCCTAACATGACCTTTGTCTTTGCACCGAGATTTTGTGCTGATTGTAACACCACACATATAGTTTATTTGGCCACAGGCAACCTCTGTTTTTGTTGCTATGTGGGTAAGACCATTAAGCGACTGAGGGATAGGGTAAGTAGGCATCTATTTATGATAAAAACTAAAAATGTTAAGAATAGATTGGCTAAACATATTATTGAGCTACCAAATCATAATTTTAGTTTTAGAGTACTACAGCATGTTTCTAACAATGTTAGGGGTGGAGATATCAATAATTATTTAGAAAAAGTAGAGCTATGCTGAATTTTGAGATTACAGGCACATAGATAGCCAGGCATTAATGCCAATGTTAGTATCAAACCTCCTTTAAGTGGCATAAACTTAAAGTTTGAAAACCTAAAAAAAGAGGAGTGGCTGCATTTTTATCTTTGTAGATGCTGTTTTATGATAGGTTGTTTTATTCTATAAATATGTATTACTATTATCAGTCTATCAAGATCTGAAGAAGCGTGCAAGACGCAAAAGCACTTATCCATTTTGTATGTTTTTATCCTGTATTAAAGTGGATTTTTGCAGTGGCTGCCTTACTGTTTTTTGTTCATTGCTTGCTGATCTGCTTTTTCAATTTAGGCACCTGGGAGTTGGTTGATACTGTTTCTCTGCTTTTACAACACCTCTACATCTGCTGCCGACAACTGATGCTCCACCAGCTAAGACATCCAGAAAAGTTCATAATTGTGAAAATCAGGTGTCAAATCACACAAAGTGAATTGCAGGTGTGCTTGATTACAGTTGAACACCAAACAACGTGACAAATAAACAAAAACAAACAGAGTAGTAGAGAGCACTAATAAACAAAAACAGAGTACTAGAGAGCACTAAACTTAGGCTGCCATTTGCTTTGCCATTTTGTTGAAATTTTTATCGATATATGTGTGTGTGTGTGTGTGTGTGTGTGTGTGTGTGTGTGTGTGTGTGTGTGTGTGTGTGTGTGTGTGAACATATACGTGAATATATTTTCAAGTGACTTGTATGAAATATGGGCTTGTGATAAAAAATGGAAAGGACTATTTGGTTCCAACAGGTCTTATGTTATAATTATTATGATGCTGCTGGATTCAGGGAGCTGGGAATAAAATCAGATTTGCCAAAGTTAACCCTATATAATTAAAGTGATAGTTTGTTTATAATTTTGTATGCAGTAATAAAACTGATAAAATCAAATATTTCTGTAGTTCACAAACTTTATCACATAATTATTTTACACTAACTGAAAATCATTCCAAGAAAATTAGCTGAAACTGTATTTTTATTTATGGTGTTCTCTATTAAACTGCCCGCAAACTAAAGTATTTCTGAATACAATCTAGTTTGAATATAGGCATATAAATATATCCTAAATTTAAAGCAATTATTTCTGCACATTTTAAATTTAAGTACATATGCTTTTTATCTTTTTGTTTACAACAATTTGATTTATTTTACATCAAGGAGCATATTGATAGTATATTCACAGCAATGTATTATGTTTAATACGCACAGATGTAGTTTTTATTACCTTACTTAATATCTGCAAATGATTGCATTTTCATTTTAAAAATCTTCTGTATACTGTAATGTGGATGGGTGTGTATGTGGGGGGTAATTATCAATGAAATTGTCCTTTTTGGGATAAAATGGGGAAAGAAGAAAATTCACTTAACCAAATGGCTAAAAACTTGGGAAGTAATTTTGCAAGTAACGTCTATTTGAAAACAGGTACTCACCTTTGCAAACATTGCTACAAACGTATGTCTGAAGTGTCTTTGCAGCTTCTAAATAAATAGTTAAGCTGCAGCAACAGTGGCATGTGCCTTAGAAGAGAGAGCTGGTACTTAGAAATATTGCAATTACATATAGACTGACTGAAATGTACTGCCACACTTCATTCTGGCCAGTAATCAGACAACCAGTCTCCTTAGAGTTTAAATAACAAATTATGAGGTCACAGTACTATGCAACAAAGAGGATTAGTAGCTGGGTATCCACAATTATTTTTGCAATTAATTTAACCTTTCTTGACAAATATGGCCCAACAGTGCATATGCAGTAGAGTGAGTTTAACCAACGGAAGTTTGTACTACAGGCTTCTTTTGTGCTACCACAACTGAGAGGCTAAAAAGGAGCAGTGCTGAGCAGGTAAACAAAATTTCAAACATCTCTGGAGAACAACATCAGTGTGACACCTGCTGTGTCACGAAACTTTAATAAATAAACAATAACCTTCGTCAAGCTTACAGCTGTAGTGTTATTAATGCATAAAGCCCAGGAAAAAATAGAGAAAATAACACTGAAAACCAACAAGATAAATGCTCTCCCTATACAAATAGGATCATAGTGTACAGTGTTAACTACAGCTACAAAAAAAGACCTTTCTTAAGTTTTAAGTAACAAAATCTCCTTACCTGGGTGGAAATGAAATTTCCAATTCAAAAAGTCTGTCTTTAAATGCTGAGAATTCCTTGTCAAACTGTAAAAGCTAAACAGAAATGAAAGAAAAGCATTTCATTTTACTATTTTGTGGATGATATCATGCAGTAAATATGCTACAATATGTGTAGAGTGCATTCTTATGTCCCAAAAAGAAGTAAAAAAGATAACCGAGTCTATTATAATTTGCTTAAGTGATTATTTTATATGCAGCTGTAACTGTACAAATGACATACTAGACTGTATCCTGAAGCATGACGTTGTTTCCACAGAAAGTTGCACATGATTATTAAAGCCAGGTTGTTCAGGTATACCAAAGGAAGGTATTTTAAAGTGGTTTACTTCTAACGAGAAGCTGAAAATTCATTCTAAAATAGATTATTCTCTAAGCTGGTTAAAAATGTGAAGGTGAGGTAACTCTAGATCTGAAGCTTCCACACATGATTTTGGAGTTAAAAGTGTCCTTAAAATTTATGAAAGTGGTTTATATTTTTGTGTGTGTGTGTGTGAGACTTGTGTATGTATTTAGTATGCATACTGCATACACACAGAAATATACAAGTGCACATTCACAAATATACATACAAACATGCATATAAGAGTACTTGCACACTTGAAAAAATTCCACATGTAAATTGTTCTTTGTGGACTTAATAGCAGGCATCTCTCACAGGTACTTAACTAGGCTATTGATCTGTAAGGATCTTAAAATCCTGCCCTTGCATTCCCATGGTAATTGTTAGCTTCTATATTTTGCAATATGACTCTCTTATGTGGGCTGCACAAGTATATATCAGTTGGGTGTATGTCTTTCCATCAAAGTTGCCTTTCGTTGATGACTGAGAAAGCCGGTGCAGCTAATCGAAAATCAGCTTAATGAACTGCACCAAATATTTCACACAGACTGTGGTACAGTGGGGATTGGATGATTTGCCCTTTCTCCACTGCAGTGTGAGCCTAGAGTTAATATAAGTACCATGGGAGTGGGGGCACAGCCCCCCATATGGGGGGGGGGGGTTCTCCCCTGCAAAAACATTGGTTTAGTGGTTTCTTTTGATCCTTTGTGAATGTATGTTTTTTTCTGGTTTGACCATCTGAGGTTGATAAATTATGTTTTGAAGTTTCTGCATGTCAATGAATAGTTATGATTCCATGTTAGTTACTTATATGTTTCCCATATTCAGGAGGGCCACTGGAGAATAAAAAGGTGTGAATCTGCAGTTGCCCATCCATTCTTGCAAGCTACATTTGAATAGAATAAGAGAAGGACTCTGCTTTATGAGGAAGGGAAGCTGCTTCCATAGACGCGGTATTCTTTCGGATAAATACCTAACTCTCCATCATGTTATGCTAATCTTGCAAAGGAGATTGAGGTCTCTTGGGCTGGTGTTTCCAATACCAATGGACTTTTAAATGTGTAACAGTTCTAATAGAACAGGATCTGTTAGGGCTCTACATGTGAGGCAGAGGTTTGCTCTCAGTAGCCTGTATGACACTGAGAAGAGAGGCAAAGCTTTGAGACGGGCTGCATAGTTTTTATGATTTAGGCTCTTGATTTTTTTAGTGAGAAAGCATTTTAGTTATTCCAGCTGTAACAAGAACATGGACAGGTACATTACGAAAGGGGAATAATACACGATGATTGACCTAATGAGTGCCAATTATAGAGGAGCAATTATATCCCTGGATCAGGAAGTCATATCCTTCAATAGGTCCTATATTACAAGACCAAAAGAGCAGAACCGCGAACACCTAAAGAGTGAAAAAAACAGAACCTCGAAGTGCTGTTTGTCAGACTGCGGTACAGTGAAGATTGGAATATTTGCCCTTTCCTCACTGTAGTGCGATCTCAGAGTTGGAATCCATATTTAGTGGGGGGGGGTGGGGGGGGAGCCCCCCCCACAATAGCAAGTTCGAGGTTTCATTTCTTTCGCTCTTTAGGTGTTTGCGGTTTTAATTTTTTGGTCTTTTAAGACCCCCTTCAGTATAAGCTGTGCAATGTTTAAGGAGGACTCCCTGACAATATTGGATACGTGGTGATCACAAGAGAGTTCATTGTCAACATAGGTTCTCAGATCTCTAACTACAAGTTCGGTTTCCAGGGGGGGTGTTGTCAATATGGTAGTTAGAAAGGGTTTATGCTTGCTGAAGGATACAATACATTGCTTGATATTGAGTTTCAGTCCAAGGTTCTGGCACCACCTATTACTTGAGACAGACCCTTATGTATGATCACTGTGTCCTCTTGGGAATTTGTAATGACATAAAGTCTGCAGTCATCTGCAAACAGGGTCAGTCGCAAGCCCTTAACATTAGCTTTGATCATCAAAACGTACATACAAAACAGAAAATGCCTAAGGACTGAACGTCAGGGCACCCTTCTACCGACGGGTGTTTTGTAATAAACAGAACCACTCACCCCTGTAGTGTAGCTGGGGAAGAGCGAGAAGAGCAACTGCTCTGAGTGCAAAGTGCTGGGGGGTGAGATTAATCAATCCTGACCTCTAATGCAATACTGTTGCATTTGTGATCAAACCTGGGCATTGTAGCACTCTGTGTGT
The DNA here is from genome assembly GCF_019279795.1 of Protopterus annectens. NCBI lineage: Eukaryota > Metazoa > Chordata > Ceratodontiformes > Protopteridae > Protopterus > Protopterus annectens. The sequence continues at coordinate 1,013,000,330 of NC_056748.1, read as the reverse complement.
GGTCTACACTGTAGCAACTGTTTGCTACAGTTTATAAGAAGGACTTTTTTCATTTAACTAAGACAAAATTATCATATTGCTCTACACAGGCAGGGTAGAAACTGTAGCAAATGTTTGCTACAGTTTATACCCAGCCTGCACAAAATGCTATGGCACTAGGTTTTTAGTTTAAAAAAAAATACTTTTAAACTGTAGCAAGCAGTTGCTACAGTTCAGAACACACATGGAGTGCTGCAGTGGTCAGGTTTGACCACTAATGCAATGGAGAAGGGTTGGGGGCAGGACACAGAAATGGAACCTGAATGGCTAGGCAGGAACAAGGTCGGGGGTGGGGGTGCATCTGGCCACCTGGATGGTGTACCAGTAGAATGAATATCCATTTTTTTTTTTGTTTGCTCAATTGAAGAGCTTGGGAGGGGGTGTGGATCTGCAATAAGATGATTTTTACAATGTTAAGATTAGCTTAATATCATTGAAGAGTTGAGGGGGTGGGGTACTGGTTCATGCAACAGGCACATGGCACTGGTTGAGACAGCTACACTTCTAACTCTTACTTCCCGTGTTCTACTTCTGAGCCAGTTCAACCATCCAGTGAGTAACACAGGGATTTATATTTAGCTGTGAGAGTTTATCTATAATGCCTGAGTGTGGAATTGTGTTGAATACTTTGCCAGACAGGCATTGTGCACAGATTTGCCCTTGCCCACTGTTCTCAGTGACTTTTTCAAAGAAGTCAGCTAGGTTAAGTAGACAGGACCATCCATTGTCGAATGTGAATTGAGTAGGTTTGAGAGTCTATAGATCACCTATATCCCTTACTTATTAATTCTACAATGATCCTTTTCATAGCCTTGCAGATGAGGCTGGTCAGGTGTATGGGTCTGTAATTACCCAGGTAATGTTATAGCCCCACCTGTGCACAAGGGAATGACTGTTGCTGTCCTCCATTCATCAGTCAAGACTGTTTTAAGGTTAATGCTGAATAGATCTGTAGGGGGTCTGACAATTCATGTTTCAGGCAAGCCAGAAGGCATCCTGGAATGTTATCTGGCCCCATAGATATAGGGATCTTGGCCTTAGTGTCTTGGGAACTTGCTCTTAGGACATTTAATGAAGGTGGCAGATGTCGGTATTTGATCTGAGAATACTGGAGGGAAGAGGGGTTGAAGTTTGAGCTGAATTTGCCTACTAGTAGACTGTCAATGTCCCCTGGATCTGAGTATGAGGTATCACTTATTATTAACTCTGTGGAGTGCTGGGCATTATTTCTGATATTATTAGTACTTTTATTTATTTATTTATTTATTTATTTATTTATTTATTTATTAATTAAATAAATAAATAACTAAATAAATACTTAAATAAATAAAAACACTAATAATATCAGAAATAATGGCCAGCACTCCACATAGTTAACTATTAGTGCTTTTAAAGAAGGCTTTGTGGATTTATTTTATCTGGAAGGCTATTTTAACTGATATCTGTATTTTGCTGATTTGAAGAAGATTTGGAGTTCCTTGTTTAGTTTAGCAAGAACATTTTTTCTTCATCAAAGTTAAGAATTATTTTTGTGTGCAGTGAGGTTTTTTTTTTGTTTTTATAGAGTCTTTTCATATTAGTGTTCCCCCACAGGGTTTATTTGAATTTTGCACTGTATTTATTTCTTAAGGGATCAAATGTGTGCTTCTATATAACTATTTGCATGTGCAGAGAATTTGGCAATAAACTATTCCACATTAGCAAGCTCTCGGTAACTTAGAGATCAGTTGATAGGTATGGGTTACAAGCTTGTGTTTTTTTTCTGGTTTGTTACAGAAACTGTTTACCTAAAGACAAAATAATGAACTTACAGAAAATTCAACAGATCTGTAAGACTACTCTCCCTCTAATTTCACAGGTAATATAAAAGTTATTTTCTCATGTCTGTGTGGTGTATATAATCCAGGCTGCTGTTTCAAACTATTATTTCTCTTTGTCCTTACAGAAATAATATGCACTGCTTTCGGTCTGGGTCAACAATGAAAACAAAGTACAAATCACTTACTCAGTTAAGTAATGCAAACAAAATGTGTGTGTGTGTTGGTGTGTGTGTGTGGTTTTTGTTAAAGTATGCTTAGATTCATTAGGGGTGGTCGTTTTGTGATAGCGGCACCCCCATGAAATTCACTCACTTCTACTCCACTTGCTACCTCTTGCCAGCCAAGGCTGCGAGATCTACCCCTCCAGCTGATGGGCAAAGTGAGGTATGAGGTAAGCAAGCAGGTGAAGGAGCCAATACAGCCATGCACAGCAAGTGGTGTCTTATCTGTTAATGTGCTATCTCCCTTACATGCTGGCATCACATATTTTATTCCATGCATGGGTTCCCTCAAATTATCTATGGTATGATGCCAGTTATTGTCATTAGGTGTAATATATAATTGTCAACTATGGATGAATAAGGCCAATCTATATTATTTCAAGCAGAAAAAAGGAAATTGGCTAGGCTTAAAATAGCACACAAGAGTAGCTGGCCTGGTACTTACCTATGAGCATATATTAGTAGGATGCTGCACATAGTGAGGCATGGTCTTTGGAGTGTTTATGCACTGGACAGTAGGATGCCAATAACCCCTTAAGCGTGCCATAACACCAGTCTGGCTGCTTGGAGACTACTACGTGGAGACTTAGTCTTAAATGGGTTAACAAAATGGTCATCCTCTCATTAGCATACCATCCCAACTGCCCCCCCATAGGTACATGAGCAGGAAAGGCCTGATTATTCCTCCCTTTGGTCTGCCAGGTCCAGTGAGATCCTACGCCACTGCTTAAATGGACATCAACTTGTTGCATGCAGTCGGAGCTTCATGTGTTTATGCCAATGGATTTGACACATTATCAGAAAGTAATTGCACATGATAGGTAGGCACTTAGTATATAAAGTTCATAACTTGTGATCAGAATAATGCCAAACAAGATAATAGAATGTATCATTGTTTTAATTCATCAAATATAAATTTTCTGACTTCTCAATTAACTTACAGTCTACTGACTTTGGCCACACAGCTACACTGAGAAACTCAGAATGCACCTTGGCAGTCAAGTGGCTGCATATTGCTAGGTGTGACAAAAATTCTGCATAATCTACTCCTACCAGTGTACTCTCAGAAATTGCTATGGTGGAGGTCTAATGGTTGGGGCCAATATGCGGTTATCATGCAGAAATGGAAGCATTCTGAAATATATGAAGCATTCACATTGCAAGTAGTGCTTCAAAATCTGTTGAGTGGACTGCTGCTTAACCCACCAGTTACAGCGGCATTTATTTCTAAAACACAGTTGATTTTTTTGGGCACATTGGTAACATATACTTACTTTTTCCTGTGACTATGACAACCAAAGTGTTAATTTAATCAGTGAATTTATAATATTGCATCAATGCAGGCTGGTTTTCTCTTTTGCATATTACAACAACAGAGGCTAGGATTCACAGATATGTTCTTTGAATTACCGCACCATTTGCATAGCTGCTGATTCGCACTTCATTATACATTAATTGTCTAAGTCCAAACCAATGTATTAGCACCTGGATAAATGTATACTTTTTATATTCACTTACTTTATTTGTTTTGAGGCAGTAGTTGGACTATGCCACAATACGCATAAACAAATCACCCATAATATCTTATGCAGTAGTAAATTTAAAGAACACACGTATGGCAAAGTTAGACTGTACAAAAGTAATGAATGGATAAAATGATGAGTCAAAGTGTAGTGACAAAAACAGTGACTGGCTGGAGACGAAGCATCACTATAACAAGGTAAACATTAAATAATAAGGTAAGTCTCAGCAGAGTTTGACTAGCCTTCATTTAGAGTGGAGAACACCTAGATTAACTACTTACATTAATATTGGTTTTGGTAATTTGTCAGTACTGAGGAACAATGCTTTGAGGTCTTATGAACTGCTTGTGAAAGTCTTGTGTTATATTCTATCAGCCTCCATTCGCTTATTGTGTGGCTAAGTTACTTAAACAAACAAGTTCTGCCATGCTGTGCCTAAAATGGCTCAAGTGTATTAGTGCTCTAGCCTGGTTAACAAATATAAATAGATAAGTATAAGTGCTCTGCCATCCATAACAGTTGTTTAATGAGAGTGGAAAAAGAATTTGGCTATCCTGTTGCAAAAACAGCAGCTAGGTAAAGAACTACAGTGATGTGTGTGTGTGTGTGTGTGTGTGTGTGTGTGTGTGTGTGTGTGTGTGTGTGTGTGTGTGTGTGTGTGTGTGTGTCTGTGTGCAAAGATATGAAAAAGGGAAGGGTGAGAAAGTTCTGGATGCTAAGCGTGATGAAGATCCAAATAATTTTAGGAAAGGAAAAGAGGAAAAGGAGAATTTTCTGCATCATGTTGCTAAAGTGCAGAATGTGATGCCGTAGGCACAGAGCACTGGCAATTCTGTATGTAGAGTGGAGTGATGAGTTAAAACAGATCTGATGGAAGGACAAAGACCAAATAAGAGAAGTTTACAGATAAAAAACTAAAAACAGGGCACAGTGGTGAATGGGCAGCAATCCGTCTTTTACACAGTGAAAAAGTGGTGATACTTATCAGGAGACTGCATCCTCAATGTTATTATTTTCTTCAGACCAGTTGGGAGTCCAGTAATGCTACATACTGAATGGGGAACTACAGGAAGTCCATATTCTATGAGTGGCATTAGCACCCCTTTACCTAGATCCTTCTATGGATCTGATGTTAGGAACTTTGGGGGTCTCAAGCATAGAAGATCGCTTGTACTTATTCAATGTACAGGGAAAGGAACAGCATGGGATGAAGGGAAATGCTAAGCTACTTATAACAGCATACTGAAACACCTGAGGGAGAAAGTACAGACCAGATGGAAGTAAATGGGTCTAGCCTTGCGATAGCAGCAAACAGCAGCAGGTACTTATTACCAGTCACACGGAACCTGATGGCAGGTCCAGTAGGAGGTCACAGCATATAACAGAAGAGTCCTGCCGTCTGTTGCACTGCATTTTGATGAAATGGGATAGTTAACCTGTTTTGACAGATTACCATGTTTCACTGAAAAGGGTAGTGAAGTTAGCAAGATTGCAAAATGGTTGAGGGTAAACAAGTTTCTCTTTTACCTCAAGGTTATATATCTTGGAGTTAGTATATTTAGAAAACCAGGATTGAGGAATTGATGAAGGCATGTCTGGTAGTCAACACAGGAGCTTCACATTATTAAAATAAGAGCATCTACACACCAGAAGTTATTTAAGCTTTTGTAAAGTACAAATCATGATTTCAGGAAAGTGAACAATAAAAGACCCAAAACTAATGTATGTTAATATCTTGGTAAGCATAAATGGCTTACAGACTTTTTCTCATCCAGTACTCTGTCAGTCTTATCCGCAATACATATAGAGAACTATTTTACTGTAGTTTTATCCAAGGCAAGACATTTGAAATATAATGTTAAGAAGGGGTGGGACAATATAACAAAAGCTTTAATAAGTTTTAAAAAATAATACTCAGAGCAGTTCCCCTTCTCCCATTTTGTTGTAAATGGTGAATACTGCTGTGTCCTTTCCTGAAACAGTGTTCAGTATCAGTCAAAATTTCTAATGAATGGAAATATTTAATGAGTTTGAAAAAAAAAGATTTTTTAGGGTATTGGCCAATGCAGGGACCAAGAATACAGGTCCAAGCCTCTTTACCAAAGAGTTGGGGCTATTGCTAAAAAGAGAAAGAATACCAGATAACTGTGAGGGGAATTATCTAGTAGTGAGAGAGAAATTAAAAATGTGAGTGATGAGAACAAACTAAATTGTATTACTTATTAATTACATTTTTTAACCAGGATAGGTTAGGTAAGCACCCATTTTCAGGTGATCCCCAGACAGAAAAGTTCCAACAATGACTTTACAGTAAATAAAATCACTACTACAAGGTTAGATTCAATGTACAAAGTAAAGGATTACAAACTAGATTCTACAACATAAATCTACTATTACTTCATTTATAAACAAGATAATCAGTGGGCATAATATTAATATAACAATCTCTGGGACACTGGTAGGAAAACAGAAGGTTATATACCAGAAATTATAGATATAAAAATGAGTCTGTGAACTTAGGAATATAAATGGAAAGAGAAGAGAAGGGGGGTTTGAGGGTAAGAAAAGATGAGTAACATTGAGAGTTATAGCAGGGGAAGGGAACTGTGGAAAAAATAAGGGAGAACAGAGGAAGCCAGAGATGCATACAGACAAGACAAAGACTTGTTTAGATTCTGTTTATCATTTATTATAGCCCCCATGCATCACCTCACTAATGTGCTAATCCTAACTATAACCCTACCCCATGACAAATGGTTACATGCTTATTTTAAGCAGAAAGTAAAGATGAGTAAAGCTAGACTTTAAATCTGTGTAACCCTTAAATGGAAAATGTAACATATGTTGACTTTAGACTGAATTATAATGAAGTATATAAAATAAGTTAAGCAAACTTTGTGCATTGCATATGCTGATGTCTGTAGTAGGAGTAGTGTTATATCCTTTATAAACAAAAGCTGAAGATGGATTAATGTGACATCCGACTCACCAGCATCACTGAAGCAATTGCGTTCAGTTTCTTGGGGATTTCATTTTTTTCTCAACTTATTTTTATCCTGCTACAGATCTGCCTAATGCTTTTAGGAATGGCATTCCAGCAGGCAAGTGCTGCCTTTCAGAAGGTTGTTTCGGTAGTAGTCAGTTGTATGGGTTCAGCTCCTCAATAAGAATAATTCTGTTCCTTTTAAGTAATGCACTTCTAATACAGCACTAGTAATTATGTAGTAATCTGTAAGCAACAGATTTTAAGAATAAAACAGTGCTAGCTAACACTGGCAGCCAATAGCATTCAGTTAGTGTGCTAAAGCAGTTTTCTCTCATTTTTGGACAAATTAATAAACCTAATGATTTTATTTTCCTTGGTATGGAGTAGAACAGAGTTTTGTGGATAGAGTATGGAAATGATGAGCAGTTTATATTCAAACACAGGCAGCAATGCATCAACTATTACAGTTTGTGCAGCTTTTAATGTCAGTACGCTGGATATTTTATAAGACTGTTTTGGCTGAGGCAGTAACTTTTTGACTATTATTTCTATGCAAACTAAACACAAATACAGAAGAAAAAGCGGTGACTGTTTTTTTCAAATCACTTGAAATAAAACGGCCAAAAGTAAAAAACATACAAATTTTTATTTAGACGTTCAGTTAATGCTTAATGCCTTTTCTTTTTAATTAAACCTTAAAATGTTCTTTTTTATTAAGATCGGTTGGGTGACATGCACTTAATTTCATCTGCCACAAATATTCCCTCCAATTCAGTTCGTCCTCAGCATTAAACATGTTTGCAAAACCTTGTACCAGACCTAAAACTACAAACTTAAAATCTACCTTACAATTAGCCTTTTTATAGTGTTTACTAAGTGCATTCTTGTCATCACCACCAGCAGATAATAGCATACTTATTCTCGTATATCCTTCGATCTAGCTGCCCGGTGGTTCAAACAACATAAAATGCAGTACAGGAGCTGCAGAGTACTCAACTCACTACAAATTTAGATTGCATGAAAAACAACCTCTAATTTTGACATACATATTTTTCACCATTAGGTCAACAATCCCTGTTTATAAATAATGGTAATAACTAATGTGATGCCCCACAACTGAGTAATCAAGGAGCCTCAATCCTTACCACTGGCACCAGAGGGGATGTACATTGGGAGGATGACAGGTATATACATACAAACACATACACAGACACACAGACACACACAGACACACACAGACACACACAGACACACACAGACACACACACACACACACACACACACACACACACACACACACAGACACACACACACAGTATTTTCAGATGCAGCTCTCTGCATCAAGTGCAATTTCCCTTAAGGGTACACAGAGACCACATCAGTCTGGGGCTGATTTCTCCCTCTTTCTCCAGATCACCAATAAGACTCCCCACTGGCATAGCTATAGGGTTGAGATCTCAGTTGAGTGGTCAATCCAAGACCTCCAGCACCCTTTCTGTTCAACCAGTTCTTCATGTCTCTGCCCAAGTAGCTCACACATACACTTTGAGGTTTGTTTTACACACGCACACACACACACACACACACACACACACACACACACACACACACACACACACACACACACACACACACACACACACACACACCTGGGAAAGGCTGGCACAGGTTTACTAGATATGCCACTGCCACAACCCATCCACATCCTTATCAGCTACTGTAAGGCCCTTAACAAAGGGTGTCCAATATTACTGTGTAATGTTACTATCAATACAAATGGTAGCTTGACCAAGAGCAAGGCATGGCCCACAGTATCACCAAATAGATATGCAAGTACTCTCAGAACTTAAATATGTCTAGACAGACCAGCCACAATGAAAGGTTTAAATATATTTAATAATAAAAGAACAATACAATACTAAATATAAATGTTCAATAGTCCGAATCCACAATAACTGAACACACTTTAACAAAAGTGCTTTCACTGAAAAAGCGCTTTTGTTAAAGTGTGCTTGAAAAAAAAAAAAAAAACAATAAATCTTCTTTTATCAAGGGAGACAAGACTCCCTGCACCCCCCCATGTGGGAGGCTGTGCCCCTCACACTCCCCCCCACTTTTATATTCTCACTCCAAGGTCGCACTACAGTGGGGAAAAGGGAATTTTCCCTTAACCGTACCATTGTGCAACCAGCACAATGAGCATACTTATCAGAAAGTGCTGCATCGGTGAACAGCACTTTCGGTTAAGTATGTTTGGTGATGTCTGCATCGGCAGACAGTGCCATCGGGGATTTGTACAGATCCCATATATAATTTATATATATATATATATATATATATATATATATATATATATATGCACAGTAACATCAGTGTCTAAAATGACAGGAAATGCAGGACAGTCTCAAATAAATAAAGAAAAACATCTAAACTATGCTTCACTATATTCCTGACTGAATGTAAGAGAATTATACTGCTGCCTAGACTTACTTACTCTTAACATGGCAAATGTGTGGTAAATGGATCTTGTCAGGTCAAAGACAAAATACGGAATACTCAGTCTCTCTCAGAGAATTCTTAAATTAATATCCCAAATATTACTGCTGGGATAGTTTGCAGGATGACATCACTTCTTGTCATCTGACTCTATCCCAGGTGAAAAACATCAATTGATGCAGCTGGTAGCATTTAGCATCTACCTGTGAAAATACATACACAAGGTCATTTCCTCAAATCTTGCTACTTGCTGGACATCATAAAACAATAAAACACTTAAAAGACAATGCAGAGAACCTCTTGTTGTAGACATTGTGCCTATTGTTGCACTGAAACTGAAAGATAACATCCTTTTATTATGTGGTCATCAAGTAATTTAAATTTTCAGTTATTTTTCTGAAATTAACCTCCTGTGTTCCAGTTTCCATTGTTAAACTATATACATCTAAATAGTTACAATAGTGCATGCAGATTTCTGTTCTGTTCCAGTAGGGTACACTGTGGATACATTTTTAAATCTCAGTACTTTACAACCCTTTTCAACACACACTTCTGTACCAGCAGTTTGATATACACATAATATACAGTTCTAATGCATTTGTAACACAAGAATATGAATCATGTTGATATTCACAAATGACACATAATTATTTACAAAATTCCAGATAGCTGGGCTGACAGTATCTCCTTTTGTGAAAACTACAATCAAAGCATTTAAACATTCCACTCTTGTTAAATCTAACATTAGATGTACTTAACTTAAACTGGAAAAAAATGTTTAAAACCTCTTGCCCCTTTTTTGAACAAATAAAGGTTTGTCTCCTATTAATTCTTTTACTTTAGGAAAACTACTTAAAATATTAATTATTATATTTTAATAGCTTTTTCATCAACACTTTATTAACAGCATTTATGATAACTTTTGTTATTATTTCCTTTTACTTTGGGGGACATTTCACCTAATTTTCTTAAGTTAAATATTTTCAAAAACTTTTCTTTGACAATTTTTCTGGATATACCCTATTTAAAAACTTATGACACAAAGAAGTTCCTTCTGCAACAAAATTCTAATCATTTTGGTAAGCATATTTACTCTCATCAGCTGTGCTTTAACTATATTATGTTCAGTTCTCATAAAATGCATACTAATGTAATCTAAATATGAATTATTCTGGATGTCTTTTTATAAATTCTAGTTATAAACTTTCTCCCTTCTTTAAATACAGTCACATCCAGAATGTTTACACTTTTACAATCTAAAATTTAAGAATAAACTGGCATTGCTGACATATTTAAAAACTCATCAAATAAATCAGCATTACCCCTCCAAATTAAAAAGACAATCAATAAAGTATCTATAAAATATAATATTACACATTTTGAAACATAAAAGCTTTTTTGCATCCATGCATAAACACATTGGCATAACTGGGGGCTATCCCCATAGCCACTCCATTTGTCCGTTAATAAAAGTTAGAATTGAATTTAAAAAAGTTGTAACTTTAAAAAAATCCAACATTTCCATAATTAAATGCACATTGTTCATTGAAAAACTTAGGAATATAAATGGAAAGAGAAGAGAAGGGGGGTTTGAGGGTAAGAAAAGATGAGTAACATTGAGAGTTATAGCAGGGGAAGGGAACTGTGGAAAAAATAAGGGAGAACAGAGGAAGCCAGAGATGCATACAGACAAGACAAAGACTTGTTTAGATTCTGTTTATCATTTATTATAGCCCCCATGCATCACCTCACTAATGTGCTAATCCTAACTATAACCCTACCCCATGACAAATGGTTACATGCTTATTTTAAGCAGAAAGTAAAGATGAGTAAAGCTAGACTTTAAATCTGTGTAACCCTTAAATGGAAAATGTAACATATGTTGACTTTAGACTGAATTATAATGAAGTATATAAAATAAGTTAAGCAAACTTTGTGCATTGCATATGCTGATGTCTGTAGTAGGAGTAGTGTTATATCCTTTATAAACAAAAGCTGAAGGTGGATTAATGTGACATCCGACTCACCAGCATCACTGAAGCAATTGCGTTCAGTTTCTTGGGGATTTCATTTTTTTCTCAACTTATTTTTATCCTGCTACAGATCTGCCTAATGCTTTTAGGAATGGCATTCCAGCAGGCAAGTGCTGCCTTTCAGAAGGTTGTTTCGGTAGTAGTCAGTTGTATGGGTTCAGCTCCTCAATAAGAATAATTCTGTTCCTTTTAAGTAATGCACTTCTAATACAGCACTAGTAATTATGTAGTAATCTGTAAGCAACAGATTTTAAGAATAAAACAGTGCTAGCTAACACTGGCAGCCAATAGCATTCAGTTAGTGTGCTAAAGCAGTTTTCTCTCATTTTTGGACAAATTAATAAACCTAATGATTTTATTTTCCTTGGTATGGAGTAGAACAGAGTTTTGTGGATAGAGTATGGAAATGATGAGCAGTTTATATTCAAACACAGGCAGCAATGCATCAACTATTACAGTTTGTGCAGCTTTTAATGTCAGTACGCTGGATATTTTATAAGACTGTTTTGGCTGAGGCAGTAACTTTTTGACTATTATTTCTATGCAAACTAAACACAAATACAGAAGAAAAAGCGGTGACTGTTTTTTTCAAATCACTTGAAATAAAACGGCCAAAAGTAAAAAACATACAAATTTTTATTTAGACGTTCAGTTAATGCTTAATGCCTTTTCTTTTTAATTAAACCTTAAAATGTTCTTTTTTATTAAGATCGGTTGGGTGACATGCACTTAATTTCATCTGCCACAAATATTCCCTCCAATTCAGTTCGTCCTCAGCATTAAACATGTTTGCAAAACCTTGTACCAGACCTAAAACTACAAACTTAAAATCTACCTTACAATTAGCCTTTTTATAGTGTTTACTAAGTGCATTCTTGTCATCACCACCAGCAGATAATAGCATACTTATTCTCGTATATCCTTCGATCTAGCTGCCCGGTGGTTCAAACAACATAAAATGCAGTACAGGAGCTGCAGAGTACTCAACTCACTACAAATTTAGATTGCATGAAAAACAACCTCTAATTTTGACATACATATTTTTCACCATTAGGTCAACAATCCCTGTTTATAAATAATGGTAATAACTAATGTGATGCCCCACAACTGAGTAATCAAGGAGCCTCAATCCTTACCACTGGCACCAGAGGGATGTACATTGGGAGGATGACAGGTATATACATACAAACACATACACAGACACACAGACACACACAGACACACACAGACACACACAGACACACACAGACACACACACACACACACACACACACACACACACACACACACACACACACACACACACACACACACAGTATTTTCAGAAGCAGCTCTCTGCATCAAGTACAATTTTCCTTAAGGGTACACAGAGACCACATCAGTCTGGGGCTGATTTCTCCCTCTTTCTCCAGATCACCAATAAGACTCCCCACTGGCATAGCTATAGGGTTGAGATCTCAGTTGAGTGGTCAATCCAAGACCTCCAGCACCCTTTCTGTTCAACCAGTTCTTCATGTCTCTGCCCAAGTAGCTCACACATACACTTTGAGGTTTGTTTTACACACGCACACGCACACACACACACACACACACACACACACACACACACACACACACACACACACACACACACACACCTGGGAAAGGCTGGCACAGGTTTACTAGATATGCCACTGCCACAACCCATCCACATCCTTATCAGCTACTGTAAGGCCCTTAACAAAGGGTGTCCAATATTACTGTGTAATGTTACTATCAATACAAATGGTAGCTTGACCAAGAGCAAGGCATGGCCCACAGTATCACCAAATAGATATGCAAGTACTCTCAGAACTTAAATATGTCTAGACAGACCAGCCACAATGAAAGGTTTAAATATATTTAATAATAAAAGAACAATACAATACTAAATATAAATGTTCAATAGTCCGAATCCACAATAACTGAACACACTTTAACAAAAGTGCTTTCACTGAAAAGCGCTTTTGTTAAAGTGTGCTTGAAAAAAAAAAAAAAAACAATAAATCTTCTTTTATCAAGGGAGACAAGCCTCCCTGCACCCCCCCATGTGGGAGGCTGTGCCCCTCACACTCCCCCCCACTTTTATATTCTCACTCCAAGGTCGCACTACAGTGGGGAAAAGGGAATTTTCCCTTAACCGTACCATTGTGCAACCAGCACAATGAGCATACTTATCAGAAAGTGCTGCATCGGTGAACAGCACTTTCGGTTAAGTATGTTTGGTGATGTCTGCATCGGCAGACAGTGCCATCGGGGATTTGTACAGATCCCATATATAATTTATATATATATATATATATATATATATATATATATATGCACAGTAACATCAGTGTCTAAAATGACAGGAAATGCAGGACAGTCTCAAATAAATAAAGAAAAACATCTAAACTATGCTTCACTATATTCCTGACTGAATGTAAGAGAATTATACTGCTGCCTAGACTTACTTACTCTTAACATGGCAAATGTGTGGTAAATGGATCTTGTCAGGTCAAAGACAAAATACGGAATACTCAGTCTCTCTCAGAGAATTCTTAAATTAATATCCCAAATATTACTGCTGGGATAGTTTGCAGGATGACATCACTTCTTGTCATCTGACTCTATCCCAGGTGAAAAACATCAATTGATGCAGCTGGTAGCATTTAGCATCTACCTGTGAAAATACATACACAAGGTCATTTCCTCAAATCTTGCTACTTGCTGGACATCATAAAACAATAAAACACTTAAAAGACAATGCAGAGAACCTCTTGTTGTAGACATTGTGCCTATTGTTGCACTGAAACTGAAAGATAACATCCTTTTATTATGTGGTCATCAAGTAATTTAAATTTTCAGTTATTTTTCTGAAATTAACCTCCTGTGTTCCAGTTTCCATTGTTAAACTATATACATCTAAATAGTTACAATAGTGCATGCAGATTTCTGTTCTGTTCCAGTAGGGTACACTGTGGATACATTTTAAAGCATAGTACTTTACAACCCTTTACAGCACATACTTCTGTACCAGCAGTTTGATATACACATAATATACAGTTCTAATGCATTTGTAACACAAGAATATGAATCATGTTGATATTCACAAATGACACATAATTATTTACAAAATTCCAGATAGCTGGGCTGACAGTATCTCCTTTTGTGAAAACTACAATCAAAGCATTTAAACATTCCACTCTTGTTAAATCTAACATTAGATGTACTTAACTTAAACTGGAAAAAAATGTTTAAAACCTCTTGCCCCTTTTTTGAACAAATAAAGGTTTGTCTCCTATTAATTCTTTTACTTTAGGAAAACTACTTAAAATATTAATTATTATATTTTAATAGCTTTTTCATCAACACTTTATTAACAGCATTTATGATAACTTTTGTTATTATTTCCTTTTACTTTGGGGGACATTTCACCTAATTTTCTTAAGTTAAATATTTTCAAAAACTTTTCTTTGACAATTTTTTCTGGATATACCCTATTTAAAAACTTATGACACAAAGAAGTTCCTTCTGCAACAAAATTCTAATCATTTTGGTAAGCATATTTACTCTCATCAGCTGTGCTTTAACTATATTATGTTCAGTTCTCATAAAATGCATACTAATGTAATCTAAATATGAATTATTCTGGATGTCTTTTTATAAATTCTAGTTATAAACTTTCTCCCTTCTTTAAATACAGTCACATCCAGAATGTTTACACTTTTACAATCTAAAATTTAAGAATAAACTGGCATTGCTGACATATTTAAAAACTCATCAAATAAATCAGCATTACCCCTCCAAATTAAAAAGACAATCAATAAAGTATCTATAAAATATAATATTACACATTTTGAAACATAAAAGCTTTTTTGCATCCATGCATAAACACATTGGCATAACTGGGGGCTATCCCCATAGCCACTCCATTTGTCCGTTAATAAAAGTTAGAATTGAATTTAAAAAAGTTGTAACTTTAAAAAAATCCAACAT
Organism: Protopterus annectens; assembly: GCF_019279795.1. Taxonomy (NCBI): domain Eukaryota; kingdom Metazoa; phylum Chordata; order Ceratodontiformes; family Protopteridae; genus Protopterus; species Protopterus annectens. The sequence goes on along the minus strand of NC_056748.1, from coordinate 1,012,985,216 downwards.
TTCCATAATTAAATGCACATTGTTCATTGAAAAACTTAGGAATATAAATGGAAAGAGAAGAGAAGGGGGGTTTGAGGGTAAGAAAAGATGAGTAACATTGAGAGTTATAGCAGGGGAAGGGAACTGTGGAAAAAATAAGGGAGAACAGAGGAAGCCAGAGATGCATACAGACAAGACAAAGACTTGTTTAGATTCTGTTTATCATTTATTATAGCCCCCATGCATCACCTCACTAATGTGCTAATCCTAACTATAACCCTACCCCATGACAAATGGTTACATGCTTATTTTAAGCAGAAAGTAAAGATGAGTAAAGCTAGACTTTAAATCTGTGTAACCCTTAAATGGAAAATGTAACATATGTTGACTTTAGACTGAATTATAATGAAGTATATAAAATAAGTTAAGCAAACTTTGTGCATTGCATATGCTGATGTCTGTAGTAGGAGTAGTGTTATATCCTTTATAAACAAAAGCTGAAGGTGGATTAATGTGACATCCGACTCACCAGCATCACTGAAGCAATTGCGTTCAGTTTCTTGGGGATTTCATTTTTTTCTCAACTTATTTTTATCCTGCTACAGATCTGCCTAATGCTTTTAGGAATGGCATTCCAGCAGGCAAGTGCTGCCTTTCAGAAGGTTGTTTCGGTAGTAGTCAGTTGTATGGGTTCAGCTCCTCAATAAGAATAATTCTGTTCCTTTTAAGTAATGCACTTCTAATACAGCACTAGTAATTATGTAGTAATCTGTAAGCAACAGATTTTAAGAATAAAACAGTGCTAGCTAACACTGGCAGCCAATAGCATTCAGTTAGTGTGCTAAAGCAGTTTTCTCTCATTTTTGGACAAATTAATAAACCTAATGATTTTATTTTCCTTGGTATGGAGTAGAACAGAGTTTTGTGGATAGAGTATGGAAATGATGAGCAGTTTATATTCAAACACAGGCAGCAATGCATCAACTATTACAGTTTGTGCAGCTTTTAATGTCAGTACGCTGGATATTTTATAAGACTGTTTTGGCTGAGGCAGTAACTTTTTGACTATTATTTCTATGCAAACTAAACACAAATACAGAAGAAAAAGCGGTGACTGTTTTTTTCAAATCACTTGAAATAAAACGCCAAAAGTAAAAACATACAAATTTTTATTTAGACGTTCAGTTAATGCTTAATGCCTTTTCTTTTAATTAAACCTTAAAATGTTCTTTTTTATTAAGATCGGTTGGGTGACATGCACTTAATTTCATCTGCCACAAATATTCCCTCCAATTCAGTTCGTCCTCAGCATTAAACATGTTTGCAAAACCTTGTACCAGACCTAAAACTACAAACTTAAAATCTACCTTACAATTAGCCTTTTATAGTGTTTACTAAGTGCATTCTTGTCATCACCACCAGCAGATAATAGCATACTTATTCTCGTATATCCTTGATCTAGCTGCCCGGTGGTTCAAACAACATAAAATGCAGTACAGGAGCTGCAGAGTACTCAACTCACTACAAATTTAGATTGCATGAAAAACAACCTCTAATTTTGACATACATATTTTTCACCATTAGGTCAACAATCCCTGTTTATAAATAATGGTAATAACTAATGTGATGCCCCACAACTGAGTAATCAAGGAGCCTCAATCCTTACCACTGGCACCAGAGGGGATGTACATTGGGAGGATGACAGGTATATACATACAAACACATACACAGACACACAGACACACACAGACACACACAGACACACACAGACACACACAGACACACACAGACACACACACACACACACACACACACACACACACACACACACACACACACACAGACACACACACAGTATTTTCAGATGCAGCTCTCTGCATCAAGTGCAATTTCCCTTAAGGGTACACAGAGACCACATCAGTCTGGGGCTGATTTCTCCCTCTTTCTCCAGATCACCAATAAGACTCCCCACTGGCATAGCTATAGGGTTGAGATCTCAGTTGAGTGGTCAATCCAAGACCTCCAGCACCCTTTCTGTTCAACCAGTTCTTCATGTCTCTGCCCAAGTAGCTCACACATACACTTTGAGGTTTGTTTTACACACGCACACGCACACACACACACACACACACACACACACACACACACACACACACACACACACACACACACACCTGGGAAAGGCTGGCACAGGTTTACTAGATATGCCACTGCCACAACCCATCCACATCCTTATCAGCTACTGTAAGGCCCTTAACAAAGGGTGTCCAATATTACTGTGTAATGTTACTATCAATACAAATGGTAGCTTGACCAAGAGCAAGGCATGGCCCACAGTATCACCAAATAGATATGCAAGTACTCTCAGAACTTAAATATGTCTAGACAGACCAGCCACAATGAAAGGTTTAAATATATTTAATAATAAAAGAACAATACAATACTAAATATAAATGTTCAATAGTCCGAATCCACAATAACTGAACACACTTTAACAAAAGTGCTTTCACTGAAAAAGCGCTTTTGTTAAAGTGTGCTTGAAAAAAAAAAAAAAAACAATAAATCTTCTTTTATCAAGGGAGACAAGCCTCCCTGCACCCCCCCATGTGGGAGGCTGTGCCCCTCACACTCCCCCCCACTTTTATATTCTCACTCCAAGGTCGCACTACAGTGGGGAAAAGGAATTTTCCCTTAACTACCATTGTGCAACCAGCACAATGAGCATACTTATCAGAAAGTGCTGCATCGGTGAACAGCACTTTCGGTTAAGTATGTTTGGTGATGTCTGCATCGGCAGACAGTGCCATCGGGGATTTGTACAGATCCCATATATAATTTATATATATATATATATATATATATATATATATATATATGCACAGTAACATCAGTGTCTAAAATGACAGGAAATGCAGGACAGTCTCAAATAAATAAAGAAAAACATCTAAACTATGCTTCACTATATTCCTGACTGAATGTAAGAGAATTATACTGCTGCCTAGACTTACTTACTCTTAACATGGCAAATGTGTGGTAAATGGATCTTGTCAGGTCAAAGACAAAATACGGAATACTCAGTCTCTCTCAGAGAATTCTTAAATTAATATCCCAAATATTACTGCTGGGATAGTTTGCAGGATGACATCACTTCTTGTCATCTGACTCTATCCCAGGTGAAAACATCAATTGATGCAGCTGGTAGCATTTAGCATCTACCTGTGAAAATACATACACAAGGTCATTTCCTCAAATCTTGCTACTTGCTGGACATCATAAAACAATAAAACACTTAAAAGACAATGCAGAGAACCTCTTGTTGTAGACATTGTGCCTATTGTTGCACTGAAACTGAAAGATAACATCCTTTTATTATGTGGTCATCAAGTAATTTAAATTTTCAGTTATTTTTCTGAAATTAACCTCCTGTGTTCCAGTTTCCATTGTTAAACTATATACATCTAAATAGTTACAATAGTGCATGCAGATTTCTGTTCTGTTCCAGTAGGGTACACTGTGGATACATTTTAAATCTCAGTACTTTACAACCCTTTTCAACACACACTTCTGTACCAGCAGTTTGATATACACATAATATACAGTTCTAATGCATTTGTAACACAAGAATATGAATCATGTTGATATTCACAAATGACACATAATTATTTACAAAATTCCAGATAGCTGGGCTGACAGTATCTCCTTTTGTGAAAACTACAATCAAAGCATTTAAACATTCCACTCTTGTTAAATCTAACATTAGATGTACTTAACTTAAACTGGAAAAAAATGTTTAAAACCTCTTGCCCCTTTTTTGAACAAATAAAGGTTTGTCTCCTATTAATTCTTTTACTTTAGGAAAACTACTTAAAATATTAATTATTATATTTTAATAGCTTTTTCATCAACACTTTATTAACAGCATTTATGATAACTTTTGTTATTATTTCCTTTTACTTTGGGGGACATTTCACCTAATTTTCTTAAGTTAAATATTTTCAAAAACTTTTCTTTGACAATTTTTTCTGGATATACCCTATTTAAAAACTTATGACACAAAGAAGTTCCTTCTGCAACAAAATTCTAATCATTTTGGTAAGCATATTTACTCTCATCAGCTGTGCTTTAACTATATTATGTTCAGTTCTCATAAAATGCATACTAATGTAATCTAAATATGAATTATTCTGGATGTCTTTTTATAAATTCTAGTTATAAACTTTCTCCCTTCTTTAAATACAGTCACATCCAGAATGTTTACACTTTTACAATCTAAAATTTAAGAATAAACTGGCATTGCTGACATATTTAAAAACTCATCAAATAAATCAGCATTACCCCTCCAAATTAAAAAGACAATCAATAAAGTATCTATAAAATATAATATTACACATTTTGAAACATAAAAGCTTTTTTGCATCCATGCATAAACACATTGGCATAACTGGGGGCTATCCCCATAGCCACTCCATTTGTCCGTTAATAAAAGTTAGAATTGAATTTAAAAAAGTTGTAACTTTAAAAAAATCCAACATTTTCATAATTAAATGCACATTGTTCATTGAAAAAAATCTTAGAATTAATTCTAATCTGACTATATCCATACTTACATCACTGGGAATGGCAGTGTAGAAAGACTGACAAACTGTCAATCTTACACGTAAGTCAAAAGTGTCTTAAATATAAGATTCACTTATTTTCAACTACTTTTTGCAAATATTTGTCCACATAATCAGCCATAGCTTCTGTTTTACTTTTATTACTGGCAACGATGGGTCTAAGTGGGAGGGTTGTTTAGAACTTTGCGAATTTTCGGTAATCCAAAGATTCTATTAATTCTGGGATTTTCAATTCTCAGAAAACTACCAATTTCACTATTAATCATTCCACTACACATCCAATCTTCTATAAAAGAATCAATTAATGAATATGTTCTTTTGATATCAGCAAAGGAAACAGATTATAAAAATCAGTGTCAAAAAGTAATTCTATCATTTTAGTACTATAAACATCTCTATCAAAAATAACAATAGCATTTCCCTTATCTTTCTTAGTTCTAAGCATTTCTTTATCATTTAATAACGGGTAAAATGCAATTCTTTCATTATAGGAAAGGTTATAATACTTAATGGCTTGTTATTCAACAACTCAATTATCTGCATTTCTGTAACATTCAAAAAAGCTTCAAGTTCAGCATGCAGCTGTGGATCAAAAACACTGGGTTTGTGAAAGCCAGCTTTCATATTGGCAGTGCCTTTATACAATAGCTTTAAATTTAACTTTCTGACAATCTCTTAAACCGTTTAGTGTTTTGTATTTGTCCACTCTTTTAGCACGGACAAAATACAAACTCTTTTTTAAAATATAACAAGCATCCATGTCTAGGAAAATAAATTAACAATTTTAAAACAATTTCCTGACATACCTATTGTCATTTTGAATTGTTCTTCTGACCGTTTTATCTCGGGTTCCAGTTCTTCTTGTAAAATCCTTTCATTTGTACTTTTTGAGTACCTCCGCTTGTACCCACATTCAATTTCCAGTTCCTGAGTTTTGATAAACCTCCACTGGTTGAAAAACTCAAGTGGTGTTGCTATTATTTTCACTAAATCCTTGTTCGTTGTTTCTCATAAACCCTTTCTGTTCTTGGACTGTACCTCTGTCTTTCTTCTTAAACTGGTTCCTTTTTCACTTTCAATGGCTGCATCATCATTTCCTACTTCATCTTCTCCACTATGCCCTTTGCCAGTAGTCTTCCTGGATTTGAGTTTTTGATAGCCACGCCTCCTTCATACTCTAATGGTCTCTTTAAAATTTCTTCATTTTTTTCTACTTTTCAGCACCTCATACTCTTTTATTAGCTTGTCTTGTGTAATACAAAACTTTGTTTCAAAATTCTCATTTGTAGTATTATCTTTTAGAAAAAAATAAGCTGCACAAATCATTTCATTAAGGCCCTCTAGTTTTTGCTTATTCAAGTCCATTAACATTTCAAGATACTGTAGACCAACCTTTTGATCATGTTCTATCCACTTTTCTATAAATTCTGCAGGCGAATCATTGTCTATTAGCATTTTGGTCACCCTTAAGCCCTTCGGTACTCTATGAGCCAGCACACAATTCTCAAAATATAGGATGTCCCATTGCAAATGTTTAAGCTTAACAAGATATTTTTCCAGTGTATTAAAAGATTGTCATATTTAAAGCAGAATTAACTGAATTAAGTGATTCCACTTGGTCAAATGGTGCAGCTAAGCAGCCTTCATCCAACCTCCAGATGACAAAATTTGAATTTCTGTTTATTCTGGGTACATTGGCTCTACTTACACAACCTTCTTGATTCAACACTATAGAGCCATTGGGTGTATCATGTAACATAAAGCCTGATGGCAACATCATGAAGCTAGATTCAGCCTGGTTATCTATAAAATCTGCAAAAGACAAGATAAACTAAAAACAAAAATGGAAGAAAAAGACAAAACTGTTTTCAAATCACTTGGAATAAAACGACCAAAAAACATTTTTTTTTTATTTAGACATTAAGTTAATGCCTAATGCCTTTTCTTTATAAATAAATCTTAAAATTTTCCTTTTTAAGACCAGGTAGGTAACATGCATTTAATTTCATATGCCACAAATATTCCCTCCAATACATCAAGTATTACAGTTTGTATAGCTTTTAATGTCGGTATGCTGGATATTTTATAGAACAGCTTTGGCTGAGTCAATACCTTGTTGACTATTATTTCTATGTGGGGAGTGAGGGGAAGATTAGGGCTGATTGTCTTTCCTAAATATTTCTGAGATATAGATACAGGTAAGGAAGATCTATTGGGGTCATAAATTATGATGCTGGATGCATTCGGAAGAGATCGAGGGGTACCAATAGTAACATATCTCTTTTGGTTGTAAGTTCTTTGCTGTTTTCCAACTTCATAGTATCCTGAAGTCCTCCTACAGTGCTCCAGAGATGGAATGTAAGTTTTTGTGAGATTTGGTAATCATAGTGTTATCTGCATAAAGAATCCAATTTACATTAGGGAGATCCCATGGTAAAAGTCAGTTACAAGAACTGAGAAAAAGGGTGGTACCCATACTGAATCCTAAATGATGCCCAAGGACATAGAGCCTGATTCTGTTTAGATGTTATGATCTAATTGCCCTAAACATTCTATCTGATAACATACTTTTTAAACTTAGTTTGTTACATAAACTAAAGGAGGAGTTTTTTTTTAGTAGTCCAGTGAGGTCCACGGTCTGAGACATATTTTACTCCTAGAAAATACCACTAATAAGTAGCCTGTTATCCAGATTATTGTGAACTTGGGCAGTAAAGGAATATGTAGCCAGAACCAATTTGGGTAAATGCCATGCTCTTTGTTATGATATCGTGTTTGGTAATGTATTCTAGAATATGACAGCAAATTATTCTTTCCAGAATTCTAGCCAGTGGCAAAGGTATGTGTTGTGTTTATAACTGGCTGCAATGGAAGCAGGGAGAACTTTACATAGTAGAAGAATCACTGCATGCTTAAAGATGCATGGAATTGAGAAGAGCACTTCTTCTGTGTAAGGCTCTAATCTAAACATAACCAAGTGGTGTACTAAAAATATCTCTACTGCTTTAATGAGTTTGGCTGGACTGTGTAAAATTCAGGCTTATAGGTGCAGATGAGTTTACTTAAAAGACTTCTGGTTTGTGCCTTTTTCTAGATGGCTTAGTGGTAGGTCATACAGACTAATGTTACCAAGGTCCTGGGTTCGAGACTGGCAGTGGGAATTTATTTTGGGGTTGGGAGGGTGGCCTAATGGTTAAGGTGTTTGCCTTACAAACACAAGGTGCAGGGTTTGAATCTCACAAGGGATAATTGGCTAGGCTTAAAATGGCTCGCAAGGGCAGTTAGCTTAGTACTAACCTATGAACCTATGAACCTATGAATGGAAGGGTATGACAGGTACTTTTGCCAGACTGTGGAAAGATTCACCAGATATAATAAACAAACTACTTATAGAAATACTTCTGATACACAGTTTTTAAAGAATGTCCATTCTAAACAGAAATAAATATGGTTTTCAACATATCCTGATTATGATTGTGGTACTGATGGCATACAATCTTTCAAAGAATAAATTTTTTCTCCCTCCTAATTTGTTAAACCTCAAAAGGCCTGGTGTGGTTGTCATGCTGACCTGATTTTGTCTAATAGTCAAGACTACTTAATTCCATAATGCACTAAATGACTCCCTAAGACAACATTACAGAGGCATAATTTTTTCTTTGGTCCTAAACTCCCACTTTAGTTACAATGGGAGCATTACGACTTCCTGCTACCTTTGATGGTCTTTAGCAAAAAGCACGTTTATCTTTTCTTTCATTGCTTCCTTTTGATTTTTGTTACTGACTATATGTAATACCTCATTTTAATATACTGCTGAAAAGTAGGCATAGAGAAAACTATTTTATCACTATTGTTCAAATGCATCAACTATGTGGGCATAGAGGGATAAAGCCCTGACTATAGCCCAGCCAACCTGAGTTCAGTTAGTGGCTCAGACGACTGATGGGAGTGTCAGGGAGGGATGGGCCTTACCATCCTGTTGGCATTTTTGGTGATGATCGCTGGTGGAGGCTGGGGATGTTATTACCCTGAGGCATGTCTATAAAGGGGAACAGAGTGGCGGCATGATTAAGGTGCTGCAGAGGTGTGGTGAAACATCATATGCCCCCACTGAATGCCCACCTTGGGTTTCACCACAGGAACTGCAGGAGAGGGGGAAAGAAGGAGGATTCACCATAAGACAGCCCCCCCAGCTTAAAGATGGACAGAAACTCCCCTGGCCTTGGCACAAATTTGGGCACTGGACAGGGAGTGAGATGTTGTGCTTATAGACAGAAAAAAGGATGCGGTGCACAGGGACAGCTCCAGATTGACAGTAATAGGAGAAAAAAGAACCCCAAAACAAAAATAAAAAAAGCTGTTGTTCAAACACTGAATTACAATTCTGTTACAGATTCTAGACAAAATGAGGAACTGTCCATCTGTAATAGAGATCTATCTTTATTACTAACTGGGAGTTGTTGTATAATTACATGGGCTTTTCACTGGATCTGTATTACAGACTATTGTAGTTTGAATCAATGACCTGATTACTTGGCATTTTTGATGCGGTGAATGTATTGTATATGTGTCTCTACCCCTTTTCTCACTGACTTAACCCAACCAAAGAGTCTTTATATGATGCAAGAAATCATCATCTTCTTCTTTTGGCTGTTCCCGTTAGGGGTCACCACAGCAGATCACCTGTTTCCATTTCTTCCTGTCCTCTGCATCTTGCTCTGTCACACCAAACGCCTACATGTCCTCTCTCACCACATCCATAAACCTTATCTTAGGCCCTCCTCTTTTCCTGTTACCTGATAGCTTCATCCTTAGCATCTTTTTCCCCAATATACTCAGCATCCCTCCTCAGCACATGTCCAAACCAATGTAATCGTGCCTCTCTGGCTTTGTCTCCAAACCTTCCAACCAGGGCTGACCCTCTAATATACTTATTCCTAATCCTGTCCACCCTCATCACACCCAGTGCAAATCTTAACATCTTTAATTCTGACACATCCAGCTCAAACTCCTGCCTTTTTGTCAATGCCACTGTCTCCAACCCATATAACACAGCTGGTCTCACTACCCTCTTGCAGACCTTCCCAGTCACTCTTACAGGTACTCGTCTGTCACAAATCACTCCTGAAACTCTTCAACACCCACTTCATCCTGCCTGTACTGTCTTCTTCACCTCTCTTCCACACTCACCATTACTCTGAACTATTGACCCCAAGTATTTAAACTCATCCACCTTTGCCACCTCTACTTCTTGCATCCTCACCATTCCTCTATCCTCCCTCTCATTCACACACATATATTCTGTCTTAGTCCTGCTGACCTTCATTCCTCTTCTCTCTAGAGCATATCTCCATCTCTCCAGGGTCTCCTCCACCTGTTCCCTACTCTCACTACAGATCACAATGTCATCTGCAAACATCATAGTCCACGTGGACTCCTGTCTGATCTCGTCTGTCAACCTGTCCATCACCATTGCAAATAAGAAAGGGCTCAGAGCTGATCCTTGATGTAACCCCACCTCCACCTTAAACACATCCATCACTCCCACTGCAGACCTCATCGCTGTCACACTACCCTCGTACATATTCTGTACCACTCTTACATACTTTTCTGACACTCCTGACTTCCTCATACAATACCACAACTCCTCTCTAGACAACCTGTCATATGCTTTCTCTAAGTCTACAAAAACACAATGCAACTCCTTCCAACATTCTCTGCACTTCTCCATCAACACACTCAGAGCAAAGATTGCATCTGTAGTGCTCTCTCCTGGCATGAAACCATACTGCTGATCACTAATCATCACGTCCCTTCTTAACCTAGCTTCCACTACTGCTGCATTCCTGCAAGTCACAAATGAGTATTAAATATGAAGTATGTCTGACACATTTGTGTGTATGTTTCTGTCTGTGTCTCTCTCTCTCTATATATTATGCAAGAAATAATGTGATAAAAACAAGACGGCAATGCTATATTTCACTTAAAGCCAAAATGGTGTTAAGAGACTGCAAAACAAAGTTCAAGGCAGAAAATGGAGGCAGTAATTCTTAAATCGTTATTTCTTTCTTGTGGTCTTTGTATGTTGCATTCCTGTTATTGGATTAAAGTAAAATGAAGGTACTTTGAGACCAAAAAAGAATGAAACACTTGAGTGATGCTGTTTTTCACCTCTAAATTAAAATATAACTTTTTGACAGTTACTGAATGCAATGAGCATAACCACATCTGGGATTAGAGCAGTATTGCTAAATGAAATGCACATCAGGATACATTTTCTTACTCTCCTCATTAAATGCACATATGGTCCTCTAAGTGTTTCTCTTCCAAGATGGTGCAAATAAAGCTACTTCACATTTTGGGGCAATGGGTGGCAAAATATGATGCGACAGCTTGACCCCTACATAAAGTGGGTAATGATAATGATAACTAAAACTCTCGCTTTTACAGCACCCCTAAAGTGTCTCTGCTTGCATAAATGTGCTCGGGGTGCAGTTTACTGATAGATCCCTCGAAATGTCAGATGGATAAAGAATTGTTGATTCATTAATGCACTGTCCTTATTATACTTCTATATTCACCACTCTAAATATGCTAATACAAAGCTTACAAATATACTGCTGCATTCCTCCAAGTCACAAATGAGTATTAAGTATGAAGTATGTCTGACCCATTTGTGTGTATGTTTCTGTCTGTCTCTCTCTCTCTGTATATATATATATATATATATATATATATATATATATATATATATATGTGCGTGTGTGTGTCAGTCTGTGTGTGTGTACATATATGTGTGTGTGTGTGTGTGTGCCCACTGAGTGGCGCACAGCTACAGTTATCCCACTCCACAAGTGGGGGATCCACCTTGGATCCTGGGAACTACCGCCCCACCAGTCTGATGAGCCTGATCTGCAAGGCCATGGAACGTATTATCATGGAGCTTATAAACAAAGACATTGGCAACCTTAAAACAATGGACCCCACCCAGTTTGGGTTCATGAAAGGCTGATCTTGTCTCCTGAACCTTACTGACTTCTTCAAATCAGTCTCCAGAGCTGTGGACGAGGGTAAGGCAGTCCACACAGCCTATCTGGAACTCGCCAAGGCCTTTGACACCATCTCCCACTCTGGAATCATAGATAAACTTACTAAGCTGGGCATTAATCCCTACGTCACTCGATGGGTTGCCAACTGGCTTACTGACAGAACCCACACTGTAAAAGTAGCTGACTCCAAATCCAACTCCAAACAAGTGACAAGTAGAGTACCTCAGGGTTCAGTCCTGGGATGTCTCTTGTTTGGCATCTACTTCTCTGAAGTGCAGGCCAACACTAAGGAACTTTGGCTAACAAAGTTCGCAGATGACTGCAAACTGGGGGCCATTATTGAATCCCCAAATGATGTGGATACTCTACAAAAGGGTCTTACAGAAACAGATGCTTGCTGCCAGAGTCATGGGCTCAAGCTGAATGCCAAGAAATGTACAGTTATCCCCTTTGGGAAAAAACATGTACCCGTGAATTATCACATAGGTGGCAGTACACTAAACACCGAAAGTGTGATAAGAGACTTAGGGATACAGGTGGACAGTGGTCTCACCTTCAATAACCACATTTACCACAACAGTCAGGAAAGCCTTCTATGTGGCACATCTCATCACTAAGGGCTTTTCATCCAGAAAAAAGGAGGTCATTGTCCCACTGTACTCATCCCTCATTAGACCCATTATATAATACAATGCCCTATTTGGTATATACCTCTCAAGACATCTGCAACAACTGGAAAGGCCGCAGAAATACCTCACTAAAAGAATCACAGGCCTAAAACAGATGCCCTATGCTGACCACCTTAAAAAAATCCAGCTATACTCTGTCGCATATCGTCTACTCAGAGGCGATCTCTGCTTAACATACAAGGCCATGTCAAACCCAGAGCTGTTGGACATGCTACACTTAAAGAAATCCCAATCCCTCAGAGCCACACACTCCAGGGATCTAAATCTTGTCATCACAATAAACAAAACATGCTAGAGGGGTTCCTGACCCAGAGACTCCCCAGAATCTGGAATAGACTGCCCATACATGTCAAGCAGAGCGCCTCTTTGGCCCTCTTCAAAAGGAACCTTGATGACTGGATGGGAGAAAGGAAATTCACCCCGAGGATCATGTCAGTCGCCCTGCTAGACAGGGGTCCAGGAAAGTAAATAGTGTGGGAAGAAATAGCCAGGGAATTGTTATGGCCAGGCTTGTATAGGCCCTAGGGCCAATAGCCTAGTACCAACCTATGAACCTATGAGAGGGTCATGGCCTGTGTCTTGGCAAGAACTTCCACTATAAACCACAAGAACTGTTGATAATGTGAATAAGAGCACTGAATAGATATGATGAACCATAAATTTCACTTGTTGATAAGGAACTTGCTTTACTCTGGCAGACAGGACATTTCACACTGGACCAAAAATAGTTACCAAATCTTTGGAATTTATCCAGGTAAGTAGCACAGTGGCTCAGTCATTAAGATTTCCACCTCACAGCTCCAGGACCTGGGCTCAGTCTTCTCACACCAGCACTCTATGTGTGGAGTTTTCATGTTCTCACCCACGACTACAAGAATATTCTCTGGGCACTGTAGTTTATCCCATATCTCAAAAACACACTGGCTTATTATAGCTTCTCTAACCTGTCTGCATATTTTAAATTTACCTTTGTCCCTGTGGTGCAGTTCATAACTGAGAAGAGTCCAGAACAGGCCATTTCACATATCGGGGTAACAGACAAATAAAATTAAAATAAAAAAATGCTGCCTACAAGACAAATGCAGCTACAATAAATTTAAGAAAGACTGTAATTTATGATGACTTGATTTCTGAATTTAGTTTTCTGTAGCAGAATGAGCAAACAAAATTACACCTAAGATTACTTCTCTACACTTTCATTAATTGGTTAATGCTCTTTTTGACTTAAATACATGCCATGCTCACTGACTAGACACTGATGATATTTGTACTGCGTGAAACAGCAAGATTTATGCACAAGCCCGCTTATATTCTGTGTAGCTTCCAAAATCTTTCTTAAAGAACCGATATAATAACATTCAATTTGCTCCACCTTTTTGACATGTTTTTTATCTGACTGCCATCCGTGTTATAATTACTTATGAATACTTCTGGTCTCCGTGTTTGGTTTTCACAGGTACAGATCAAAACTTCATTAAAACAATAGTGTTAAAAACAAATGCACAATCATATATGTTTTACTGCCTTTGTCATTAGTTCTAAGTAGACAAAAAAGACAACTGCTGATAAAACACTTAGGGATAGCTGATCTGTATCATTTTCAATCTTCATAAATGCTTTTTAAATAAAATGTCTATCAAAATATTTATCATAGCACACATGGGAAAATATATTTCTTACAAAAAAACTACTTCCTGTAGCAAATGTTCCTGAGTCCGTAACTGTACCTAAGTGGGAAACAATTATTTTTATTTCTTTTTTTTTTTTGTTATTAGAAGCAGGAAACAAAACAGTTTATACAAATTAACACCAATATTATACATTAAGGCAACGGCACTTTCAATGGGTATAATTGACCCTGTCTCAAAAATCAGTGTCTGCTTTTTATCTGACATGTAAATGAATTAGTGACAGAAAAGGAGCATAATGCACTGAGCTGCTGCTATCTACCTCACTTAAGTGTTATTTCCTATTCTGACAAGATGCCATCAACACAGCACCCTTTGTGACAGTCACATGTTTATCTGCTGTCCATTAATCATGTCCCATCTCACAGCTGTGCCGTTCCCATTGTGCAAGTGGCAGAGGTTCCAACTGAAATTAGATTGCTGTCCCACTCCATCTCTCCTTTCTCATAAATCATTCCTGAAATGTGCAATTAGCAGTTTCTTGTACACATTAATTATCTGTGTATCAGTTACCTGAAGCACCTGTATTGTTATTTCCATCTACACGTATGCCCACCCACACATCACACTGTAGTGCAACCTGAAAGGATTGCAATTCTCAAGCAGCATAACTTCAAAATTCTAAATAATAACAATAAAATATTTGATTAAGAAGAAAATGTCTACATTTGAAAAGCACATCTTGTAAATACGGTATATAGTTAATTCAGTACAATTTAGTTTATTGCAGTATTACATCTAAATGAATTGACATAACTGTAAAAGAAATATACTTTAAAATGTATAAATAACTCAATATTTATGGAGCATGATAACTAAATTATTAATAAAGAGAAAATAATTTAAGGCACAGTATAGCTGCTATGTTACTACTGTCTTAGACACAATTCGAAAGTAAATACATTTTAGGCATAAACATATCCGTCTCCACCACAGCAACATTTACACATGTACCGCCATCCAGTAAGCAGCATCTTCCCATGTGGATTTCATCTTTAGAGATTTAATTTAATTATGCTTCACAACCTTGCTATGTTTCACCTCTGCTTCTGGCAGCATAATTCCTCCCACTTCAGAAAAAACAAAATCCTCTTGACTAGAGAGGCTTGCAGCGAGAACAATGGAAAAGACCGAGCATCAATATTTTTATAACAGTTATTTTCTTATCAAGCTAGCTGGAAGTTTTCCAAAATCACATTCTCACCTGAGCCCTTAAGAATACTAGCACACTGTAAACTAGGCTATTAATTTAAACTCTCATAAGCAATAAGGGACATTAATGTACTCAGGAAATTACTACTTCTTGTTTAATATTCTTGCAGTGCTTGTTGAGTTGCAGTTAAATATAGAATGATCTAAATGTTAAGTGAACATGTACACTGTCACAACAACATAGCTTGTGAAAATCACAGCAGGAAATCCATTATTTAGGCGTAACCTTTCTTTTAATTCAGTCTGCATTAAGACTACTAAAATTCGACATATTTGCAGATCCCCTATCTACATTCTACTTAAAAAAGTATTTTTTTTTTGGAGATTTGTGTTAGTTAATCAGTTACTTCAGTTAAAGCAGCAGGGTAGGACATCTTTACTGAAATAATTAAGACGCCAGGATAAGACATTGTTTTCAGCTAATGAAAATGGGGCATCACTATTAATCAAGAGTAAAGACAAAAGGGTCACAGCAACATTCAACAAATGAAAACATTTTCTTTTACAAGTACTGTATAATTTGAGGTACGCACTCTTAAATCTGTCAGATTTTCATAAGTCCTCCTCCTTTTTATAGCTAAATGTTTTGAACAGTGAAAATTTAGCATTGCACGTCAGTATTAAAACATCCATCCATTCAAAGGATATTCTTGCCATGTGATATCATTGTAACAGAACCTGATGGTGAATGAGTGTTGGATAATGCTCCCTTCTGCCTGGCTGTTGGTGCAGAGGGATAATTCAGTGAGCTGTGGTACAGGATTCGATTCCCTCAGCTCTCATTTGCCAACTGAGTGACTCTGAGCTGAGCAAATCACTTAACCCGACAGTGCTTGGGGGCAGCTAAGAATTTGGGCTAGATTCTTCAACAGTTACATAGACTGCAAACCTACTAACAACCAATAAACCTATCAATGCAGTCCAGCTCCAATACAACATTAGGAGGCTCCACACATAAGTGTGCAAGTGAAACTGGCTCCAAAATACTTCAAAGCACAAGTTCCCCTCACGCTTCCTTGTAATGAAAAACATAAGGAACATCAACATATCCAGAAAAAAACTAAGTGATGCCTAATACTAAAGAATCAATTCATTTCAACATCAGTGCCCACCCCAAGAATGGAATGCTACTCTCTTACAATAAATGGAAAAACATCTGCCTACAGTTAAGTGAGAATTTGCATGCTGGTTAGGTACATGGTGATCACACAAAGATATTTGCATGGTGTGGCCTTTTCCTGCTAAAATATATATTTTTTTCACACAGATCCCCATTTTTTCCCCTTGATTTATTCCTCTCCACCAAATAAGCCCATGCACCTTCCATCTATGGGCTCTACATATGGGCTATACACTTACACTCAGTGGAGGTATGGGATGGGCATCGGGAGTCATCCCATCATCCATGGGGTCTGGGATGTTTTTGCTGGCTTCTGTCCCTCTCCTTCATACCTAGCACTAGGTATAACTGGCTGGGCATATAGAAACTATTGCATGTTGTACCCTGGAGTCCTAAGGGGCATGAACTCACTGTGTATCCCAAGACTCAAGCCTGACATCCAGCTTTCCAGAGCACTAGCATCTGTCAGCACTCACCTGGAGAGAGATGTCAGCATGACCACCCCCCCAGGACAGGAATAACCCATCCTTCCTGCCAACTTTGTCAAATGCCTGAGCCGTAAATTGAACTCGCGTCACCAGTATCAAAGACAGAGCTTTATCCTTCTATGCCACTGGAGCAGCTGTGTTAAAATATAATATAAGAAAAGTACAAAAACCACTACACGGAGCAATGAAGTCCTCCCAAGCTCGCTGCCAGGCACTCCGGATACAATAAAAGCACATAACTGACAGTGTAAAAATAAAATTTTATTTTTACACCATCAGTTACGTGCTTTTATTGTATCCGGAGTGCCTGGCAGCGAGCTCGGGAGGACTTCATTGCTCCGCTAAAATATAATATGATTGGTAATAATGTGGCCTTCTATTAATGCTGAGATATTACAATAGTAATACAAGACAGAGCTTTATCCTTCTATGCCACTGGAGCAGCTGTGTTAAAATATAATATGACTGGTAATAATCTGCCCTTCTATTAATGCTGAGATATTACAATAGTAATACAAGATGTATACATCTACTTGCTCAGAAAGAAGGCAATGTTTGATACGGCTACTGCTTTTTCTCTTGTTTTCTATGCATGTATATTTACATTTCTTGTAAAATAAACCTACTTTTTAATGTCTACATTGCACTGCCTATAATTTATTACACAAAGAAATCTGACGCTGTTTAAGTAGTTCAAAGAGGTTTGCAACAATATCCATGAATATCGATGAAAGATTTGCATTAAGGGCAGGTAGTCAGCTACTATTTAATTCTTATAGGTGCTGTCTGGGGCCTTATTACACTAATAACATATTGCAGTTTCTAAAGAGAAAGAAAATGTTTGCCTTAATCCACTGTATTATAACAACCTGTTGCAGAATTTGTATCCTAGTGAATATTGAGGTGAAATGTCACCTGAAACATTAGCACCATCAGTAAATTACTGTAGATGCAAAAAATAAGTTAAGTAACAATTTCTGTTAATTCTAGACTATACTTTGCCTGGCTAAACCTTTTATTAATTTGAGACACATAATTTGAGCTCTTCCAATACAATGTTGTTCGACAAGCTGTACAAATAATTTAATATTTGTATGTTTTGTGAGTAAGAATAACTTGCTAAACGCCTTCATTCCAACACAGCAATTCCATGGTGTAGAAGAATGTAGCTCTGACTGTAATGAAGTTATGAAGCCCAATAAGCGGAGTTGTTATTATGAATAAAAAGGACTATAACAACAAGATCCATGACATATTAGACAGATACATATGTTAGGAGTTCCTTGAATGAATTAAATGGGGCCCATAGATAGATTAAGGGGTTTATACAGGATATGTTCATTGATGGTTTAATTTCAATAGATGGACTCCATTATTTTTCTGTTGAATATCCATCTACCCTGGTAATTTTTGTGGTGCCCAAAATTCATAAAGATTTAAGCCAACCACCGATGAGACCAATAGTTGATGCCAGGGGTTCTATAATGTACCCCCTTGCCTAAATTCTTAGATAAGGAGTTGAATACATTTGTATGGAATGAGCCTAACATATGTATTGATTCATGGGACTTGCTTAGGAAGATGAACACAATTGAATACAAGAATGAATATTTATTTATAACAATTGATGTAGTTAATCTCTATAGTGTCATTGCACATAATCTGGGTATACAATGGTTTTGCGAGTATTTACAGTCTAAGAACATACCTCACGATAAAGTTAATTTATATGAACAAGTACTGGAATTAGTATTAAGAAATAACTTCATCTTATTTGAAGGCTACTATTTCCTTCAAAATGAAGGAGTGGCAATGGAGTCCTCTTGCGGGGGCCTTTATGGGAGAAACGATTTTTAAAATGGTCCCATTTTTTCCCACATTGTAACATCTATGTTCATTACCTGGACAATATTTTTATTCTATGGCAATAACCGAGTACGGTGGTAACACCTTTTTTAGAATACATATTTACTGGAGAAGTTGGAACTTTATTGGCAACCATTCTTGAATTCATTATACTGGCCAGGCTTGAATGATAATGTATCCATCAGTAGCTTGCTGCAACTAAAGGCGTTGAATAGATGACAGCAACATACTAGATTTTTTGTTTTAAATACTGTAATGAATACTATGCTTTACTCAGAGATGTATTGGGTATAATAATCTAAATCATCGACATTATAATGGCAAATTTTATTTTATTTTGATTTATTTTACTTTATATTTGATATTTAATGTATTTCTATTATATGCTATTAACAATTGTTATAATTAGCATAAATATTTTGATTATTTTTATTTTGATTAGATTTTATTTATAGTATGTTTGTACAAAGGGCTTCTGGGATTCTGTATGTATGGGTTGTATATATGTATGTATGTATGTATGTATATATATATATATATATATATATATATATATACTGCCACTTTATTAATTTAATACTAGAAGGAAATGAGGTCACTGCTTTTTATTTATTTAAAATGAGAACAAATGAGTTGATTTTATCTGATGAAGTCTCTACTAATGTAAGACGGGACAAAAGTGCTTATCTACTTTTAAAATAAAGAACAATCTACTTTTAAAATATAGAACGTGTCCTGTTCTGACTATCCACAGACTTTGTCTTTAAGCTCTGACTGTAACCCTGATGATCTAGGATTCATTATTGACCCGGGCACAGAGGGGTGGAAGTCAGTGGCTTATGTCGGCTCATTGATTACAGCAGGAGGGAGGCAGTTTAGTGCAGTGTAGTGCTGGATCCCAGTGAATGATGGGATTTGTAGTGGGCAGTCTGAAAGGCCATGCATCCAACATAGAGGATTATGACTGGCTCACCAATCATAAAACACTTATTATGTGTTTGAGACATGGATGCCAAGAAATTTACCTTGAGAGCGAAGCTCCACACCTAAACCTAAATTGATTATTGATAATGCAGACTCCTTACATACAATCACCCTCTATTAACTTTAATAATTATTACGTGAAAGTGGATCTTTCCAAAAGAATAAAACATTTTCTAAGGTGAACACCAAAGATGTGTCAATGACAATGCACATGTGCAGACAAAACAGACACTTTGAAAACCTTGGTGTAGGGAAGAATAAGTCCTATTGTTATTACATTAACATTATTAGAATTGTCTTGTTAAAATGTTGTTTTAGTAAACATTGTTGTTAATAGACATTTTCCTTCAGATTTTTTTTTCATTGAAAGAGAATAATAACAAGGACCCTTATACCAGACAACCCATTCACACTGTCCTCAGCATCGAATACATA
Organism: Protopterus annectens; assembly: GCF_019279795.1. Classification (NCBI taxonomy): domain Eukaryota; kingdom Metazoa; phylum Chordata; order Ceratodontiformes; family Protopteridae; genus Protopterus; species Protopterus annectens. The sequence goes on along the minus strand of NC_056748.1, from coordinate 1,012,965,090 downwards.
AATAACTACCACTCACATAGCCATCCAACACAGGAACAGACTACAGCTATGATCTTATTTTCCTCCAATCAACAAATCTATGCCTTTCCAATACATGACAATGAAGACAAGAAAATATGTGTATTATGTGTTCTACACACTCCTCCATAAAGAAAGTCCTTTTATTTTCAACCTATACTCTTTACTGTCCAACAAATGTGAGTATTACTGCACATCTACTCTTAGTTCAGTAATCCCTTATCGACTAATAATGATCTCCATTTATATTTCCTTCCAGTAGCTGTTGCAATTTGATGGAAGGCAAACTCACATATCACATAATTTTTCATTAAAAATAAAAATCACAGCCAAAGCTCTGCAGCAATTGTTCACCTAAGCAACTTATACCAACTCCTAAAAATGAGTTCTCCTCTCAGAAAATCTCTTGATTCTTGCAGGAGGTAAAGCACTCTGTCTTTAACAGCTGCAACTTTACAAACAGACATGCATAATGCACAAAGTATAAGAAACAAATTTGCCACAATACAGTAGTAGTTACAATGTAACCAACTCAATAAAGTTTCCATTATGGAAACTTTAATGAAGCCAATCAAGTTCAACTTCTCTCCTAAACAACTAACAAATACAAAGTATTCCAAATATGAAACCAATAAATGAGTGGAAACCCCCCCTCCCTATCTCTCCTAACATACAGTCTTTAGTAACTCTTACTTAGCAGAAATTAATAACTCCCCTACAAGGTATAACTTCCTTAATTAAACATAATTACTACTGAGAGGATAATCAATAATGCTCAGAACAAATTCTGAACAAACATCTTTCTCCCTTCACACCTTACTGACAAGAAGTTAATAACAATTATATCTAGCAAAATTATTCGGTACTGTACCCCACCACAAAAAGCATTCCAACCCTACTCATAAAATTAGCAATTAGCACCAAATGACTGGAACCAAACTATATTCCAAAATGAATGCATAAAGCCAAAACATTTGTTTCTAGACGGCCCATTCGCACTACATGTTATTGTTGTTATGTCTTTCGGCTTATCCCGGTTAGGGGTCGCCACAGCGGAACTCCGGTCCGCTAATGTTTGGTAGTGGATTTTTACGTGCTGAGTTACCAGCCCTAACGCACAACCTTCAATGAAGACACTCCCATTCACGCATGCCTCCACACAGAAGACGCTTTAACTGAGAATCGAACGGGACAACGTCTTGCTGTGAGGCAACAATGCTACTGCAGCACCACTACCGCGGATGTTTTATTTCTCTGGTTGCTATCTATCTTTCTGCCTTTTATGAGTGATAAGACAATTCCTGAATTTCTGGAATACATGGTGTATCCTCCTATTCTCTAGTTACCTCTTCTTTTATAATTTTAAGGCAAAAGATTGTACTTTGGGGCTTTTGCTGCTCGAGAACGCCTGCAGAGGAGTCTATCCCTTTGGAACTGTGCACCTTTTTAACCAGTGCAAGTCATTTCCACAATTCTGCCTACTTTGTTCAGATCTTCTTTGTCTCCTTCCACTGTCCTGCCATCTTCTTCTAATTCTATGACTTAAGGAATGGTTATTTTTTTCTTTACAGCTTAACCATCTGAACTTCAAGACTCACAACAGCATCCGTATTTCTTTCCTTTGTGTACACTATATGAATCTTGTACTAATGCCCACAGAATTTTGAAAGTCTGTGGATTTGCAATATGTTTTATCTGATGCTCACGACTATTTATTAACTTGGTGAACATTTTTCACTTCATCTGTTCAGCCTTGGTGTGGTAGTGACTTCTTCGTAAGTTAACAGTGTTTTCAGAGCTTCATACTGTTTGCATGGTTACTGAGCAAAAGATACTTCTTATTTCTAATTTAATCTGTCATCACAGGTTCATAGGTGTGTACCAGGCTAACAGGCACTGGGCCTTTTTAAGTCTATCCATGTATCTTAAATCTCTGGAAAGTTCTGGTACCCTTGATAAGTGTTAGCATGGACTTGGGAGTTGAAACATTTATAAACAGTGGCACTGGGAGATGAACCATTTACAGACTGCCTGTGTCCATTAGAGACATAACTGTCAAACCAGAGATGAACTCCCTTTTCTCCAACTAACTGCCCAAGTTCCATTTAATTGAGTTAGAGAGGAACTCTTCTCCACATGGATGGGGGGCCTGTTCCAGAGAAGGGGTAGTCTCTAGGATATATACCTGCATCTCAGCTGATCCAATTTATATCACAGATAAGGTTTAAGTCTTTAGAATGGGCAATTCTGGTGTATATGTTTCACAGATATGCAGAAACTCCATCAAGATGGGGTCTAACAATGCCTTGTACGACAGGAATAGATCTTCCCTCAATAGTCTGTAGGAGACAGAATACGGGAAAAGGCTTCTGAGGCAGTCTGCATAGGACATGTTACTTACACTTTGTATTCTTTTTGTGAGGAGCCTCCATGGACATTCCAATTATTGGATGTGCCTGCTTAAGTACATACCAAAGAGGCACTGTACTCAATGACAGGTTTGATGAATACTGAATATAGTGGAACAATGATCTCTTTTGACCTAGAAGCCATGCCTTTGTTTATGTGTCCCACAATATAGGATGATTTCCTCATTACTCTAGACACATGATGGTCAAAGGTAATTGGTTGCATGTGTACCAAGCACTTTCTGGAGTCCACTGATGTCTGTGGGGGATTTTATGACTACTCTTAACTTGCAATCATCTGCAAATTTGGTCAGCCAGAGGCTCTTGACATTAGCCTTGGCCTCAGAGAAGTAAATACCAAAAAGGAGCAGTTCCAGGACTGACCCCTGAGGGACTCCACTTGTGACTGGCCTCTTTGTAGAGGTGGACTTCCCAATCCTAACATTCTGGGTTGCATCTGTGAGCAATGGGTGACATAAAGGTTTATATCTAACCTTCTGAGTTTATCAGCAATGCCTGCGTGGAGCATTTTGTCAAATGCCTTGGCCTGATCAAGATAGACAGTGCGAACTGTTCTGCACTTATCCATTGCTTTGGTTACCTTCTTTGCATATGACACTACTAAGTCTTATAGGTCTGTGGTTTCCAGGGTCTGTAGATGGCCCACTTTTGTGCAGAGGCATGATTGTTGATGTTCTCAATTTGTGAGGCATGAAACCTGTTGGGAAGCTATGGTTAAATAATGATTCCAGATGGCCTGATAGGTCATGTTTCATGCTATTTAGAAGGCATCCTGAGATACTGTCTGGGTCCTTCCACGAAGTGTTTTAGCCTTAGAGAGAACATAGAGGACCTTCTCTTTAGTGAAAGTAGGGGGAGTTATATTTGATGGTATTTCCTGAGGGGAGGTTGAGAAGGAGAGAGGGGTAAAGTAGGAGAGTCTGCCAGTAGGTTTGTTATATCTTCTGGTTCAGTATAGGTGGCATCATTAACAATATGTTCTGCACAGAACTGTGTAATATATTTGAGGGTGTGGACATAAGTAAAGAATGCCTTTTGATTGTGCTTGGTCTGGGCCAAATTTACCTTAAATATGGTTTTGGTAGACATCATTTATCTTCTGAGTTGTTCTTTTAGTTTGATGTGAGTGCTTTTATCTTGCTGGGTGCTACAGGTCCTGATTTTTGCTATGACTTTCTTTCTTTTTGTAATTCCACCAGTGGTATGTTTTTCAATTATTTCTGTACATACTCCTGATGGGTATAGCTTCCTCTATACAGCTATTAACAAGCATGCATAGGGGTTCTGTGAGTGGTTCCACATAGGCAGCAATGTTCTTGGGGTTTATATGGCTTGAACTTTTGCCAGATTATCACTTAATAGAAATAAGTTAATTTTAGAGTAGTTCCTGAATATTCCACGGTTAGCTGGGGTTCCCAGGTTTTTTTTTCTTCAAAACGTTCTGACCTTACCAGAGATGACATTATACTCTACAAACTATAATTGTGCTGAAATACTGACTTGTTAGCACCAAAAATCCCTTTTACTGCCACTTCTAGCTGTTGTGTAAATTTCTGATTTAGAATACACCACAGTACACTAAAGAAGCAGGTTCATCATTAACCCATGTCATTGAAGAGTTTGTGTTTTACAAGAATTCTGCTTCATTTGACTGTTGTAAGTTTTGAAGACACTTGTTTAACAGCTGAACAAGAAATCATTCAATTTTTCTACCAGTTTTTTTAAATGTTCTTTTAAAATAGTAGCCCTTAACCAGTTAATCTGTTATGCTAATCATATAAAATCTGTTACTCATACCTTGTTTTACTCTATTAATTGTTCGTGCCATTTTCGTCTCAACACTGAATGGCAATTAATGTTTTCAGCTATTTAGTCTGCTTGTAATACAATTTCACTAATCACCTACATATTTTTGAAGTGCTGCTATGCTATTACTTATAATGACAGTTTTAGCTGGCTCTCATACTTTTTTCTCTCTTCTAACAATATTTTTTTATACAACACATCCTTCTTACAATTAAGCTGGTTATTTATACTTAGAGTTCGAACACTTTGAGTTAGTATTTACTACATTAGCACTTATCAGTTTGTTAATTAGTTCTTTTTCATTGCATTTATCTAAAGTTTCTTTTTTAACTCAAGGACGCTGCTAGTCACATGGCAGCCTTTTGATGGTGACATGACTGAACCCTCAGTTTCCTTAATAAAAATTCATTAGGAAGGTTAGAGGAAGCCTCTGTTTATTGCACACCTTAACCTAGGAGAGCCTATGACTACTCAAACACTTTCTCATCACCCTAGAGTTAGGCAGCATATGGAAAGAATCTTTCTGTCTTGTGGAAATTCTTTGAGTACTGGACTGCTATTCTTTCCTTTAAGGCAAGGCCAACCTTGCTCCTGTTCTCACCCATGTAGTGCTTTCACCTGACCAATTTGAAATACAATGAGACACTATCTCAGACTTGCTTCAATTTACTGCCTTGGTCAAATAAGAATAGTGAGGCTTATATGGGTTCTAGTGAGCCTTATATGGGTTCTAGTGAGCCTTAAATGGATTCTGCAGTTCCACACTGTTTCTGGGCTTTGCACAGCTCAAGGTAAGGCAATGCCATTGGTAGGGTGGCAGTTTACTTTAAAATATCTTTCAGTCTGGGGCAGATCAGTGCTAGAGGCACCAATACATTTGAATATGTCTTTGTTGAAGGAATTTCTACTTGCTTTTCCTTATTTACCAGTCTCCAGGCAACCTTGCAATATTTCTGCAAGAGCTTATAGATTTTCTATTTTGCTTTCTGACCCAGTTCTCCAGATGGTTAATTCTACATATGTGAAACATCTTGTGACTTGAAGAAAGGTCCTCTTCGATTATTCTGAAAAAGCTTTAGCTTTACAAAGAATGCTAATTCAGTGATGCATACATCTTGGCATGCCATTGATACAGTGTTACCAAAGAATGCTAATTCAATGATGCATAAATCTGGGCATGCCATTGATACAGTGTTACCAAAGAATGCTAATTCAATGATGCATACATCTTGGCATGCCATTGATACAGTGTTACCAAAGAATGCTAATTCAGTGATGCATAAATCTGGGCATGCCATTGATACAGTGTTACCAAAGAATGCTAATTCAGTGATGCATAAATCTGGGCATGCCATTGATACAGTGTTACCAAAGAATGCTAATTCAGTGATGCATAAATCTGGGCATGCCATTGATACAGTGTTACCAAAGAATGCTAATTCAGTGATGCATAAATCTGGGCATGCCATTGATACAGTGTTACCAAAGAATGCTAATTCAGTGATGCATACATCTGGGCATGCCATTGATACAGTGTTACCAAAGAATGCTAATTCAGTGATGCATTCATTTGGGCACACCCCTGATACAGTGTTACAGTTTAGTCTTGAAACAAATTATTTGCTGATAGAACTTTTCAAATGGCTGGATCATTATCATCATCTAGTTTATTTTAGGGTTGAGCATGTTTCCAACTTCATCTCCCAACACTGATCTTTTCCAGCATTGGGACCTCACAAGCAATGCACTGGATGTTGTATCCATTATTTGATGAATTCATAAATAAATTTACTACTCAAGATACAAGCTCACTTATCTTACCTTATAAAATGATTGTGATTGGTATTTTGGATGGTCTTTGCTCCACTGAGCATATTTCCGAGATCAACTTCTCACCAGAACTCTAGGTTCAGTCATGGGCTTCATGCGATGTACTGTATAGACACACTAGGTTGACAGCTGGAGCATTACAGGAGACAAACGTAATCTACCTGAAGACAAATTTAGCTCTGGGATTGGTTATTCAGTACAACAGGTTGCATCATCACACAAGAGCACCCAATCTTCCAAAAGGAACCTCAGTGCATCTGGAGATCAGTGATGGCATAATGATTAAGGTATTTACCTCACAGACACAAAGTACAGGGTTTGATTCTCACCTTTGATCACTAACGGTTATCAGCTAGGCTTGTAATAATCTGCAAACTGATTGCGTATTATTTACCTATGAGCAAAGGTCGTGTCAGTGGTGAATGGTTTCTGCAGCCTGCTTATTTCCACTCTCAAATTCTTCTCCATGCATCTGACTGAGTTGGCCACATGCCTTTTTGACTAGGAAGAGTACCACGAAATAATCCTCTTTCTCAAATAAAGTAGCTTTAATATAGTGTGACAATCCTATGCATGAACTACCAGCTTTTATTGGGCTGAGTTTCATAACATCAATTTTCAAGAGGTCATGTATGTGGTCTTATTATTATGTTCTGCTACTTTTGGACTTAATAATGACCTGACTAGGCTTGTTAAGCCACAATTAGATTTTCTGACATTATCATTTTCCAAATTGTTCAGTCTTACCCACAGGTGGGCAGTTCCTATCAATTTTTAAAAGAAGGTCTCCAATGATCAGATGTTCGATGTTCCAGAATTTTGAACATATGAAGTAGACCCATCTGAATCTGAAACTTCCTTTTTTGTCCTGGTTCATTTTAAAGATTAAGTTAAACCTCTGATTTGGGAAAGTAAATGGATAAAATGAAAGAATATTCAGCTACACACCCCCACATGCAGAGTAAAAGCAGTAATAAAAGTAACAAGGGACAGAAAGTACACTTTTGTACCTACCATAAATGTAGATGTTCGAGTGGTTATACTGCTGCAGTCATCACACTTGGGTTATCCTGTCATCAGGCGGTCCCGCAGTCGGCCGAATCCCAAAGTCTTGGTCCGGCGTCGGTTGTCGTCGCCTCTTCCCTGACGTCAGTGTGACAGGGGTATAAAAGAGACAGCCGACGCCATTTTCTTCAGTTTTTCTTGCCCCAGATGTCAGGTGCCCCTCAGTAGGAAGGCAATACAATAGCTATGCAACCATACCTTAGTAGATAAGCAATAGTACTAGCTGTTAGCAAATACACCATATAGACATGCATCCAAAAGATTGAAGTGCATGGAGTTGTAACTAATACCCTGGTATGTAGAGGGGATGGAGGGAGGGTAACCTGGACTGCAGCAGTATAACCACTCGAACATCTACATTTATGGTAGGTACAAAACTATACTATGTTCATCGTGTTATACTGCTGCAGTCATCACACTTGGGTAGAATCCCAAAGCTATGGAAGGGTGGCTGGCACTAAACTGGTTTAGGTGATGCTAGGATACCCTGCAGAAGTGCAGTGGCAAAACCAGCCCTGGTTTTTGAGTATAATGGAAGGTTGTAGTGCTTGGTAAAGGTGTGCACTGAACTCCAAGTAGCTGCCTCCAGAATGTCTTTGGTTGAAACCCCTCTGAGAAAGGCTGCTGAGGTTGCAGTGGCCCTGGTAGAATGGGATCTAATATTGACAGGCACTGCCTTCCCATGGTGTGAGTAGCAAAAGCGGATACAATGTGCTAGCCATCTGGAGATGGTCTGTTTTGAAATAGCCTTTCCTTGTGAACCTGCAGCATATGATACAAAGAGTTGGTCAGTTTTTCTGAAGATCTTTGTCTTATCTAAATAGTAACGTAGCTGTCTGTGAATGTCCAAAGAGTGAAGGAGCCTTTCTCCTTTATTCTGTGGGTTAGGATAAAAGGTGGGTAAATGAATGGTCTGATTCAAAGCCACACTGGATACTACCTTGGGCATGAAGGTAGGGTTAGTTCGTAAAGAGACTCTGTCCTGATGGAAAATGATGAAAGGTTCCACTGCTTGTAGTTCTGAGACCCTGCATGCTGAGGTAATAGCCAGTAACAAGGCTGTTTTCCAAGACAAGTACTGTAGTTCTGCTGAGAATGCTGGTTCGAAAGGAGGTAGTGTTAACTTTTCTAAAACGAAGTTCAGGTCCCAAGTTGGTGTTGGTGGTTTTCTGGGGGGTCTTATATTCTTAGCCCCTCTGAGAAACTGGTGTGAGAAAATTGGGGGATCCGTATTATATGGAGCTGAAATGGCTGAAGCATGGATCTTAATGGAGGAGAAGGAAAGGCCTTTGTGTAACATCTCAGTTAGGTATTGAAGTATGTGAGGAATGTTTGGAATCCAAGGATTTTGACCTTTAGCCTGGTGCCATGCACAAAATCTTTTCCATTTGTCTGAGTAAGTCATCCTGGTGCTGGGCCTCCTGGCCTCCATAATTACATTCAGGACATCCTTTGAGAGAAGTGTTGATTAATAATTTAAGGAATTCTCCATGCAGCTAAATTTAAAGTTCTGAGCTGGCTGTGACGGGTTTGATAGTTTTTCTGAGTCAACAGTAGTGGGAATTGAGGCAAGATCCATAGAGGGCTGTGAGTCAAGTTCCTTAGCAATGGGTACCAGTGCTGGTGTGGCCAGTCCTGAGCAATGAGGATCATTTGTGGTCTCTCTGATCTGACCTTCAGTAATACTTTGGTCAATAGAGGTAGTGAAGGGAAGGCATAGACTGTCAGTGTTGTCCAACTGAATGACAGAGCGTCCACTTTCCAGGCTAGTGAGTGATAAGTCCTTGTGCAGAATTTTTGCAATTGGCAATTGTTGGGGGATGCAAATAGATCTATGTTTAGACATCCCCATCTTTGAGTTATCATTGAAAATACTTGTGGGTGTAGTCTCCACTCGTGGGGGTCTGCCATGTTTCTGCTTAATTCGTCTGCCAACATGTTTTCCTTTCCAGGCAGGAATTGTGCTTGTAGTTGTACTTGGTAGGTCAAAGCTGTGTTCCATAAGGTCATAGCCTGTCTGCATAAAGGGTAGGAGTGTGTTCCTCCCTGTTTGTTTATGTACCACATTACTGTGGTGTTGTCTGTCCTTATTAGAAGTTGTCCTGGATGCAAGAGGTCCTTGAAAGCTGTCAGGGCATTTTGCACAGCTAGCATCTCCTTTTGGTTGATGTGAAGATGCATTTGTTTTGCAGACCATTTGCCCTGTATGCACTGTCCTGCCATGTGCACTCCCCAGGCGTAGTTTGAAGAATCTGTTGTCATGGTTTGGTTTGCTGGAGGTAAGACGAAGGGAAGACCTTTGTTTGTTTGACATGCTTGAGCCCACCATAGGAACTCTTTTTGAAGGCAGGGAATGATAGGTATATTTGTTTTGAGGCTGTGCCTGTGTTGAGACCATACACTTTTCAGGTACCATTGTAATTTTCTCATATGCAGCTTTGCATATGGGATTAGTTGAATGCATGATGCCATGAACCCCAATGCCTGCAGGATTTTCCTTGCAGTGAGCTGGGTAAAAGTTGCTATCTTTTTGAAGTATTGAGTCAATTGCTTTTGTTTGTCTGGCGTGAGGTAAGCCATCTGGGCCATTGTATTTAAGCTGGCACCCAGGAATATTATTTGTTGCGAGGGTATTAGTTTTGACTTCTTTTTGTTTACTGTGTACCCTAGGCAACTGAGCAGCTGTGTTACAAAAGCCAGATGCTGTAATAGAATGTCCTTGCTGTCTGCTTGGATCAGGCAGTCATCCAGATATGGGTAAATTTGTATTCCTCGTTGTCTGCAATATGCAATTACTGATGCCAGGCATTTCGTAAATACTCTGGGTGCAGTAGATAAGCCAAAGGGCAGTGCAGAAAATTGATGATGCGTTGTACCTGCCAAAAATCTGAGGTATCTTCTGCAATCTTGTCTGATAGGGACATGCAGGTATGCCTCTTTGAGGTCCAACGTTACCAGCCAAGACTCCTTGCCCAGCATGGGAAGGAGCTGCTGTAGAGTGAGCATTTTGAATTTGGTTACCTCCAGGTATGTGTTTAGAATTGAGAGGTCTAAGATGGGCCTCCAGGCTTTGTCCTTTCTTAGGACTAGAAATAGTCTTGAGTAAAAACCTTGACCTTGCTCTCTTGTAGGTACCTTTTGAATTGCGTTCATATCCATGAGAGCTGAAATTTGCGTTTGAGCCTCTGCCTATTGGTTTGGAGGCAGTTTTGGCATGCCTCTCATCTGAGGTAAAGTGTGGAAATGAAATCTGTAGCCTCGGGTAATGATGTCCAGAATCCATTTGTCCTTTATTATGATGCACCAATTTTGTGGAAATAGAGCCAGTTTCCCTCCCAAATGTGCTGCCAGGGCAATTTTACTTGGCAGGCGAGGAGGGAAGTCATTGTGTTTGTTTCCTGAAAGGTTGAGATCTTTCGTCTCCACCTCTTTGAGTTGCTGTATGCCATTGTCTAGGCCTGAAAGAACCTTGTGGCTGGCCTCTGCCCCTTGGGCGCCTGCACCTACCTCTTTGGGGTCTGTCTGATGCAGGAAAGGACCAGTTTTTAGATGGCCAGTTTCTGCTGAAATGAGGAGGTTGTACCTGTAAGAAATCTTTAACTGTTTGCATAGATTTTGCCTTTTCTTCAAAACTTCCTCTGCTTTGAAACCAAATAACACATCTTTCTGCAATGGGGCATCCAATAACTTTGCTTTGACATGTTCGGGTAAGGCTTGTTCTTTAAGCCAAGCATGCCTACGTATGACAGACCCTGTAACAGCTGCGCTACATGAGGCTTCCAATGAATCAAAACCACACTGTAAGGTAGGTTTTCCCACTTGTTCTGCTGCATGCAGCAAATCCTGTATCTCTTTCAAATCTAGTTGATCTGTCTGAGGGATCAGCTTCTGCTTTAACTGTGTAATCAAATACTGTTGGTATTTTAGCATGTGGAATTGGCAGTTTAATGCCCTCATGGCCAAAGTGGTAGAAGTATACACTTTCTTTCCTCATCTTTCTAATGCTCTGGAATCTCTTTCAGAAGGGAGTGGATTCTTAGCAGTAGAGGCTTTAACCCCTTTAGGACCCTGGAAAATGGTCTCGGGGTCTGCATTAGGGCTTTTGTATAGAAACTTATGAGTATCAGGAACTCGGTAGTATCTGTCTGGTTTAGCTGGAGCTGGAGGTAAGGAATCTGGGTTTAAACTGGATTCAGAGAAAACATCATCCAAAATGTCTATAACTGGAGGAATTGCCAGGGGTCTATGCTGTGGAAGAAGAAGAAACTCAGAGTAATCTTGGCCTTCACAGTGGAAGTGTTCCCTCATGGTGTGTAAAGTTTCCCCAAAAGAGTAGTCTTCAGGGGGGGAGACAGAGGGAATGGACTCTTCAGCATCTGAGTCTTCATAAGGAGGGAAGGAGTGGCCCCGGTTTTCTAACTTTCAAGGGGGCTTTGAGCTTAGCATAAGGCTTGGCAGAGGCAGTTATCGGTTTAAAAACACCCTCTGAGACCGAAGATCTATTCAAAGTTTCCGGATCCCCGTCGGGGCTGGCGTCCAAGGAGTGAGGTGGAACCGGATTCTGAGGCCCAACGGTTTCGGTTTGGGATGCCATCAGAAATTCTGAATCAGCGGTAGTCAGGGGCTGCGAAGGCACCTCGCTGAAAACTGGAGAACCGGCGTCAGGCCTTGCTGAGGCCTCGGTATCTGGTCTTGGCCTTGGCTGCCGGTCCTTATCTTTGCGTTTTTTAATCATTGCTGATGTCGGTTGCTCCGACGGCATGCTATAATTAAATTTTCTGCCAAAATAATGCTGGATGAATTCTGCCCGATGCTTTATTGTATGCTTGTTGAACCTAGCACAGAACCGACAACCAGAGACGTCGTGGTCTGGGCCTAGGCAAGGAATACAATAAGAATGAAAATCCTTATGAGGTATTTGCTTCCCACAAGAAATACAGTTATTAACTTTGTCTGACATCGGTCTGAGGCAAGAAAAGTTTCCCCAACGGGGTACTTAGCTTTAGAGAAGACTTCAGGCTGAAACTCAATACGAAAATTTCAGGAGCTGGCCGACCGGCACTTGCGAACTGCTTCTGCTTCGGGCACCGCACGGCAAGAAAGACTGAAGAAAATGGCGTCGGCTGTCTCTTTTATACCCCTGTCACACTGACGTCAGGGAAGAGGCGACGACAACCGATGCCGGACGAAGACTTTGGGATTCGGCCGACTGCGGGACCACCTGATGACAGGATAACCCAAGTGTGATGACTGCAGCAGTATAGCACGATGAACATCGTAGATTTTTATAATAATGAGTAATTTGGTCAATGCCCTTCCATCAGAGCTAAACATTTGGAGAAAGACTTTGTAATTGCTGGAAAAAAGGGTTTTTAAGGCTCATGCTTTCTCACGCAAGTCTGTGACTGCAGACTTGAAAAAAAGTAATAAAGTAATGTGTGTATGTATGTATGTATGTATATATATATATATATATATATATATATATATATATATATATATGCATATATATAAGTTCATAGGTAGGTACTAGGCTATTGGCCCAAGGGCCTAAGTAAGCCTAGCCAACAAGGTTGCCTGGCTTATGCTACCCAAGAAAGTTAATTTCCTGTGCCCCTGTCGAGCAGAGCCACAGAAGTGATCCCCGGGGTGTATTTCCTATTTCCCATCCACTCATCAAGCTTTTTCTTGAAGAGTGCTAATGAGGAACTTTGCTTGACATAGATGGGTAGCTTATTCCAGACTACAGGAAGTCTCTGGGACAGGAATCTATCCCTCCAGCATGTCCTGTTTATTGTGGTGACAAGGTTTAGGTCCCTAAAGTGTGTAGCTCGGAGGGATTTCTTTAGGTGTGTAGCATGTCCAACACCTCTGGGTTTAACACAGCTTTATATGTTAGGCAGAGATCTCCTTGGAGTAGGTGATATGCTACAGAGTAAAGCTGACATTTTTTGAGATGGTCAGTGTAGGGCATTTGTTTGAGGCCAGTAATCCTCTTTGTGAGGTACTTCTGTGGCCTTTCCAGCTGCTGCAGATGTCTTGTGAGGTACATTCCAAAAGGGGTGTTGTACTCTATAATGGGTCTAATGAGTGCTGGGTAGAGGGGAACAATGACCTCTTTTTTTCCTGGATGAGAACCCTTTTGTGATGAGGTGTGCCACATAGAAGGATTTCCTGACTACTGTGGCAATGTGATTATCAAAGGAGAGACTACTATCCACCTGGGTCCCAAGGTCTCTTATTACACATTCAATGTTAAGTAGACTGCCGTTTATGTGGTAGTTCATAGGTACAGAGTTTTTACCAAAGGGGATGACAATGCACTTTTTGGCATTGAGCTTGAGACCATGCCTCTGACACCAGGCATCTGTCTAAGTGAGGCCCACCTGTAGGATGTCCGCATCATTTGGGGACTCGACTATGGCTCCTAGTTTGCAGTCATCTGCAAACTTCATTAGCCAGAGGCCTTCTGTGTTAGCCTGTACTTTAGAGAAGTAGATACCAAACAGGAGAGGTCCCAGGACTGAAGCCCGTGGTACTCCACTTGTCATTGGTTTGAAGTCAGATATGGAGTCTGCAACTTTTACAGTGTGGGCTCTGTCACTGAGCCAGTTGGCAGCTCATCTTGTGATGCAGGGATTTATACCTAGTTTAGTGAGTTTAGCTATAATTCCTAGAATGGGGGATGGTGTCAAAAGCCTTGGCGAGGTCAAGATAGGCTGTGTGAACCACCTTACCCTCGTCTATGGCTTTGATGACTGCCTCAAAGAAGTTGATCAGGTTCAGAAGGCATGATCTGCCTTTCACAAACCCGAACTGGGTGGGGTCCAGAGTTTGGAGGTTATCAATGTCTATGCTTATGAGTTCCATGATGATACGTTCCATGGCCTTGAAGACCAGGCTAGTCAAGCTAATAGGGAGATAGTTCCCAGGATAAGTGGTGGCTCCCCCTTTGTGAAGTGGGATAGCTGTTGCTGTGCACCATTCAGTGGGCACAAAGCCTGACGTGAGACTGCGATTGAACATGGTGCTTAGGTGGGGAGCCAGTTCGTTCTGAAGTTCGTGTAAAACTCAGCCTGGGATGTCCAGTCCCATGGATGCTGTGTTTTTGGTTTTAGAGAGTGCAGCTTTTACCTGCTTAGATGTGATTACAGGGACTCTGCCTTCTTCCTGTATAGATATGGGCCCTTTAGGGGGTGACAGGGGGGTAAAGTTAGCACTGAACCTATATGCCAGGATGTTGGCAATATCAGTTGGTTCTGTAATTTTCATGCCGTTGTGCTGTAACTCAGAGCAGATCTGGGTGTTGCCACTGAGATTCTTGACATAGCTATACAATGCTTTGTGGTTGCACTTAGAATCAGTGGTGATTTTGTTTTCGTAGCTAGCTTTGGAGGATCTTAAAAGAGACCTTAGCTTCTTACTGAGGCTGACCAGGGAGCTCCTCCACTCATGGGATTTACTCTCTTTTGCAACAGTTTCTGTCTTCTGTTATACAGTTTGTTTATGGCAGGGGACTACCAAATTGGCTTCCTTTTTTTGGAGGCTAGCATCTTGGTTCTGTTTGGGATAGCATGATCCATGCACTCGTGTAAGTGCTTATAGAGTGCATTTGTGTAGGATTCAGCAGTTGCAACTGTATTGTCCATCTGCATGGGTGTCATGAAGTTCGCCACTTCTGTCTTAAGAAGCATTAAAGTGTTCCGTCAACAAAATACCAAAAAAGATGGGAAGTGAAGAACGTTGACTCCACGGACTCCAGCAACACTCGCTGCCCACAAACAATGTCCAAACCACTAGTGATGATGCAAATACTGTGTAAAAACACACCAACCACTTGAATGGTTAAAAAAAAATCTTCATTTAATATTCCATGAGTTAAGCGCTTTCACTCACACAACTGTGAGCTTCATCAGATCTGCTAACTCATGGAATATTAAATGAAGATTTTTTTAGCCATTCAAGTGGTTGCTGTGTTTGGACATTGTTTGTGGGCAGCGAGCATTGCTGGAGTCCGTGGAGTCAGCGTTCTTCACTTCCCATCTTTTTTGGTGTCATAAGAAGCATGAAGTTGGCTTTGGAGAAATGTTTTACCGTGGTTTCCTTAATGGTGGGTGGGGGCGGGATGCAGATATCTAGGGTGATTAGCTTATGGTCGGATCTGACCAACGAAAAGTTGACTTCAGGTGTGGAACACCGGTCACTCATGCTGGTAATGACTAGGTCTATGGTATTGTTGGCCTTGGTGGTGGTGTGGATAAGTTGATCTAAGGCATTGGAATTTATGAATTCCAGAAAGCATTGAGTGAAGGAGTTGGTACATGAGTAGTTTTCCCAGTTAATGGTGGGGTAGTTAAAATAGCCCATTATTAGAGTGTTTGGTTGAACCTTAATATTTTCCAGTATATCAAGAAAAGAGGAGTGGGAATCCTGGGGCATGGTGGGAGATCTGTAGCAAGCTACAATTTGGATTGCAGTTTTGCCCAGAGATAGTTGCACTTTGATAACCTCGGATGATTCTGCGCAATTAGCCTGGAGGTGTGGATATCCTTAATGAATATGGACATACCTCTGCCTTTGGTGTTCTGGTCCAGGTTAGATAGCGAATATATATATATATATATATATATATATATATATATATATATATATGTATATATATATAAGTATATATATATATATATATGTATATGTATATATATATCAATATATATACATATATATATATATGTATATTTAAATGTATATATATATATATATATATATATATATATATATATATATGTATATATATACATATATATATGTATATATATATATATATATATATATATATATATATATATATATATACACACATATATATATGTATATATATTTATATATATATACATATATATATATATATATATATATGTGTGTTTGTGTGTGTGTGTGTGTGTGTGTGTCTCTGTCTATATATATATATATATATATATATATATATATATATATATATATATATATGTGTGTGTGTGTGTGTGAAAGATCGAGTCAACAGAAAATTGGATGTCATATGATCGAGACCATATGATCAATTTTCTGAAATGTAAAAGCTTCTGAATGGAGATCATAGTACAGTAGGGACTGGGGAATTTACTCTTTTCCCCACTGTACTGCGATCTCTGATTTGGTATAAATAATATGCTGGGTATATGGAGGTGTAAGGGGGGCAAAAACGTAGATTTTTGATCATTTCTGTTGTTCGACTTTTTGTTGAGTAGATCTTCTGAAGTATATATATATATATATATATATATATATATATATATATAAGCTCCCTCTGTTTTCCTTGACTCCCTGAATTAAGTCCTCCATAATTTCCAGACTGACTTGTTACAGTATGCAGTTTATGGTGCATTTCTTGTGGAAGGATGTTCTCCTGCTCCAAATAATCTGCTGGATTGGGCTACTGATATTTCTTCTACCAGTTTTATTATTACTGCATTTCTGAGGTAGCAAGGTTAGGAGTTTAGTATTTCTACTTACTAGAAAATTGATCTGTCTTGTGGTCTCTCTCTCCACTTTCTAGTTATGTATGGCTTTGTAGTATTCCTGTGTGTCATGAACTAGGACATAAAGGGGAATAATACAGCAATGCTATGCAAGACACTCACCAAAACAGTCTGATTTCACTCTTGTATTTCTGAAAAGCTCCTAATCTCTGCCCCTAATTATGGTCAAGGATTTGTCCAATGTCCTGTCCTGGTGTTATGTTGTAACTGCCTGATCACATGTCTGGTGTATGAGTAATGATTTTTTTAGTCTGCTAAGTGCTGTGTGCAGATCAAACATTGAGAATGGAACTGACTATCCAGTGCAGCGGTTTCATTGTCACCTCACAGCAATAGGTTCTCCGGTTCGATTCTCCGCTGGGCTGCATTCTGTGCGGAGTCTGCATGTCCTACCTGAGTCCATATGGGTTTCCTCCAGGTGCTCCAGTTTCCTCCCACATTACAAAGACTTGAGTCTGAAGCATTTCTCCCTGGGCCACTGCTGAAAATTGGCTTTGTTTCAAGTTGGACACTCCCGGTAAACAAATGTTAAATAAAAAAATAACTGTATGTAATATCACTGCACAAACAAACAGTGGTTGCAAGATTACAAAAGAACATTTTACATTACTGGTCAAGGGAGGGACATCATCTTGTTTTTTATCAAGAGATGGCTTTGGTGGCAGAGGTTGCATTACCCTAATGTTTTGATTAGGAGTATAGCAGTACCCTAATTCTGTTGCACATCTAAACTGACATACAAAGTGGCTCCTGTTCAGGACACTGTTCCAAAAGTCTGAGGGGCTGGTAATATTGCAGCCTAACTGAGCCTGCTTCACATACAGAAAGTGCAGCAATCTTAAGCAGCCTATGGGCAACAGGGAGAGCTGTATTACTGATGAGGTATTTGTTTGGCTTTTCAGATGCCTGTAAGGCAGGGGTAAGTACAGATATTAACAATTAAGACATTGAATGAAGACACTCTACCATATGTTGAGAGTATGTTCGTATATGTATATATATATATATATATATATATATATATATATATACACACACACACACACACACACACACACACACACACACACACACACACACACACACACACACACACAACATATGGTAGATGTTTGTTCTCATTCCTGTCTTAAAACATATATAAAATACAAAAAAGCTGGACAGCAAAGCCTGAATCAGTTGTGAGTGCATGCGTGGAGACTTACTGTTTCTTAACAAAGACATCTGACTATTTGGATCTATTTGGTGCTGAAGTTTTTGTATATATGCATATATAGTTATATACACGTTAAATGTGTGTGAATAGCTCTGTTCTGTAGGCCCGTTGTCATAACCTCATACTGATTAAAAGAACTGAAAATTAGTGCACTACAGGAGTTTAGCCTTTCTTCATAGACAGCAGCTCATATATACTGTAAGAACAGGACAGAAGTAGGTAAAAAATTAAGAGAGATAGCTGGGTGCACAAGACCCAGGATAAAAAAGTGCCCAATCCTGGTAGGTGCACTGGTGCCAGGAGTGGAAAAAATGACAGTGTAGAATCCTCAAAATACAGAAACACTCCTACAAAGAGAGATTTGATATGGCACAATATATATGCAAAGGAGAAAGCCAAATTAATCAATAAAAAGAAAGCAGCCCCAAAGATATTCCGAGAAAAATACAGGCAAAGGTATCCAGATATGGAAAATTTCACAATAAAAAAAATATCACAGAGATGGAACACAGAGAAGATTAGTAAAGTAGAAGTTAAAAAAAAATAGAAGTTGAAGTTATGGAGCGCCTGCGAAGTGAAGGATTTGGTGTAGAATTTCTAACACAGGTTACATCACATCATGATGGAGTGAGTCCCCAAAGTAAGGAGAAACATGAAGATCAGGAAACATCTGAAGAAGTATGGACATGGGAAAGAAAAAGAGATTTAATATGGTGTAACATTTATGCAAAGGATAAAGCAAAACTAATCAATACAAAAAGAGCTATACCAAAGATATTTGAAGAGAAATTCAGGCTAAGGAATCTGGACATGGAAAACTTTACAATACAAAAAAACAGGAAGACAAGGAGGAACAGTAGAAAGGAGATTAGTAATGGAGAAGTTAAAGGAATAGAAACTGAGGTTATGGAGTACCTGCAAAGTGAAGGATTCAGTGTAGAAAATCGAATGCAGAAAGCACCACAACAGGATAGAGCAATGGATATCCAAATTAAGAGGAAACCAGTGGAACAGAAAGCAATTGGTCAGGTGCCATATGAAGATATTTTGAAGCCTTCCACAGGAAACCAGTATAAATGTTCACTTGAAGCTGGACAGCAAGGAAAGGAACAGGAAACTGTGGAAACTCTGATGCAGCCAAATGTTGAGGACTGATAGGCCAGTGAATTCTCATATGACAGAGCAACGGATGGCACAGGATGAAACTGAAGAGAAGGTGCCACAGGAAGATGCTATAGAACTTTCTATAGAATGCCTACAGGAAATGGAAAACAAGGAATGTGCCCAAGTTTGGAAGAAAATGAGCTAAGAGAAGAGTTGCTTGATTTAATAGACATGGACAAATATATTAAGAGCAATAAGAGAAATAGACTGCAGAAGGTCAATAAAACCCAAAATGTCAGAAGTCTGATAAAACAAATGAATGCAGTAATTAGGACTGTCCATAGAGATCCATGTGATACAACAGAAGTAAACAGGATATATTACTGTGGTGCTAAATTAATAACTGATAAAGTTCTACCACAAGATCACAGGGTAGTGAGGGAAAGGAAGGGGAGAAATTGAATACCATCATGGAAGTATCAAATAGAGAAAACTATAAAGCAATTAAGACAAGAAGCATCACTGTTAGAAGACTATAGAAGAGGGAATAGATCAACAAAAATACTAAGAAAGATAGATGTGATAAAAGAAATCGGCAATATTAGAACAGACCAGGATCTGTCATCCACTATGGCAAATAATAAACTAAAAATTTCAGTACAGGTAGAAAAACTTGAAGATACACAGATAAATATAATGGAAAAATACAAACTAAGCAATTTATTAATGACCCAAAAAAGTTTTATAAAGAATTGGGAAACAAGGTAAAAGGAATTGAAAGACCGCCAGAAAAAAGGGAAATAGATACATTTTGGAGAAGTATCTATGAAGATCCTGTGGAACACAACAAAGATGCTAAATCGGTAGAAGTAAAAGAAAGAATAAGAAGTTTAAAGGCACAGGATATGAAATGGGATGAAGTAACAGCCAGAGAGATTGAAACAAAGTTAAGAAAAGCCTCTAATTGGAAAAACCCAGTCCAAGATGTAGTACCTAACTTTTGGTTAAAAGTATTAATATCTCTGCACGATGATTTAGCCATGAGTAAGAACTATTTATATGCGCACCCCGACCAAACATCAACCTGGCTAACAACAGGCAAAACAATGCTCCTACTTAAGAGTGAAACTGCAAGCTACCGTAAAAATTATAGACCACTAACTTGCCTTCTGACAACGTATAAACTATACAAGGGAATTGATGCTGACAGAGTTTATAGTCATTTAGAAGAAAACTTAATTGTGACAGTAGAACAAAAGGGTAATAATAGAAAGTCATATGGAACAAAGGATCATTTGTTGTTAAATAAAGTCATAGTGGAGAACTGTAAAAAGGGGAAGAATTTAAGTATGGTATGTACTGACTATAAAAAAGCATCTGACAGTATCCCACATTCATAGATAATACATTACAGTGACCATGGCAGACCACTTTGCAATTAAGCCATGATAAAGGACTGATTATTATCCCAGGGACAAAAAGTAAAAGGGGGATATTCCACGGTGACTCTCTGTCACCGTTGCTATTCTGCCTTGCCATTAACCCAATAAGCTGTTTAATTAATGACTTAGGCCATGGCTACAATTTGGCTTCTAGAAAACAACGAAGTATAAAGACTTCTCATCTTCTCTTTGTTGATGATTTAAAACTGTATAGCTCATCAGATGAGGAACTGACAGCACAGCTGCAGGTTGTCAAAACTTTTTCAGATATAAGAATGCCATTTGGTCTTGATAAGTGTGCAAAAGCAACTTTTAAAGCAGGAAAACTGCAGCGCTAGGAAAACACCAGTTTGGGACAGGTGATATAATACAACTTGAGCAAGAGGGCATGTATAAATATTTGGGAATTTATGAAGGATCAAAAATAAAATATGAACAAATGTGAATAAAACTTTGTAAGAAATATTTTAGAAGACTTAAATTAATTCTGAAAACAACATTGACATCTAGGAACAAAATCCAAGTCAGTTTGCTCTTTCTGTCCTAACTTACAGTTTTGGAGTGGCTGACTGGCCCCAAAACGTGTTTTATAGTTTAAACAGGCAAACAAGAAGAATGCTTAATGCTCACCAAATGATTTATAAAAAGCTGTGTATACCAAGATTATATATTCCCTGTTCCGAAGGCGGGATGGGCCTCCTTGAAATTGATTACATGCATAGATCTGCAATTGTGTGACTCCACACGCATCTGCTAACTTCACAAGACCCAAATGTAGTGAAAGTTTTGAAACATAATTTAGCAGAAGTGTATCAGCATCAAGCAGGAATGGAAATCAAACCAAAAGTAGATAAAAATCAGGCAGCAACTGAATATGCCAAAAAACAAAAGAAAGAATATAAGGTGAAGGACCAGAAGAGATGACAAGAAATGTGGAAAAAGTATAAATATAGTTGCAAGTATAGAAAATGTCTGGAAGAACCTCATGTTGATCAGGAACAAATGCAGGAATGGTTAAGGAGAGGCGAATTCAAACCAAGAGATGAAAAGTTAATATTGTTTGCCCAAGATAGCGGGCTATGTACACATTGGTTTACAAAGTCCATTGATCATGTGGGAGAAACAGACAAATGTAGGTTTTGTAACACCAAATTGGAAACAATCGCACACCTTGTTGCTGGTTGTGACATACTAATGGCAGAAGGACTATATACTAAAAGGGATAATAATGTGGCAAGATTGTTGCACTGGGGATTGTGCAGACATTATGGTACTGAAGTGGCTGAAAAACACTCGAAACATAAGCCACAAAGCATCATAGAAATTGATGAAGTTTATATCACATGGCCTCACAAACTACCAACGGTTCAAAAGACAGACTCTAGAAAACCAGATATAGTGGTCCAAGAAAATAAGACAAAAGTAGCATCGATCATTGAAATCGCTACACCCAGTGACTACAGTGTCTTGGGTACACAGAGACACAAAGTCATAAAATATCAGGATCTGTAGGCAGAAATGAGAGCAATGTGGAAGAAAGATACCCAGACAGTTCCAATAGTAGTTGGAGCAATGGGTCTTATAAAAGAGAATCTACAATTGTATTTAGATATGCTACCAATCCATGTAACCCCATACAAATTGCAGGAGGAGTCATTACTGGGCACATTGCAAGTATTGAAAAGAGCACTTCTGGCTGACATCAAAGACTGAAACAATACTAACTTCATGAACTTTAATTGTACTTTGACTTAGGAATGGGGTCCATTCCTGTCATAGTATCAGAAACCCAAAAGATTTGGAGAAATTAAAATAAGAATGAGGTCCAAATTGTGAGATAAGTCAGCAAGCAAAGGACAGTAGTACTGCTGAAATTGAATTCATCCTCAAGTCTTGGTGAGTACCTTCACAAGGTGGATCCTGTTTTCCATAAAATCTCAGCAAGACAACATTGCTATACATACTGTATTTATCATGGACAGAAGTAGGTCAAAAATTAAAAAAAAGATGGCTGGGTGAAAAAGACACAAGATAAAAAAGTACAGTTGTGTACACTTACCATAAATGTAGATGTTCGAGTGTATTCACTGTTGCAGTCATCACACTTGGGTTATCTGCCTGCTGGTAGCCCTCAGTCAGCCCGAATACCAGAGTCTTGGAATTTCTGCGTCAGATGCTGTCGTCTCATCCATGACGTCAGGTCATCAGGGGTATAAAACAAGCAGCCAACACCATTACATCAGTTTTTCTTGCCCCAGATGTCAGCAGCCCCCAAAATAGGAAGCAATCAAATGGTGTGAAGCACCTCCAGTAAAAAGTAAATCCCACTTCCATAAGATATGGCCAAAAAAAAGGATAGGTAGAAAGTATAGAAAGACAGGGGGCTGGAGGGAGGGTAACCAGGACTACAACAGTGAATACACTCGAACATATATGGTAAGTGTACACAACTGTACTATGTTCTTCATGTTTCACTGTTGCACTCATTACACTTGGGTTGATTCCCAAAGCTGAGGAAGGGTGGAGGCAGTCAAGAAGTAGTAGGGCTGGCTAGCAGGCCTTGTAAGACTGCTGTGGAAAATCCAGCTCTGGATTTGGAAAAGATAGGTAAGTGGTAATGCTTGGTGAAGGTGTGTATAGAACTCCAGGTTGCAGCTTCCAGGATATCCCTGGTAGGGACTCCCCTGAGAAAAGCTGTAGAGGTTGAGGTAGCCCTAGTGGAATGAGGCCTGATCCCCTGTGTGGTAGGTTTTCCATGGTGTTTGTAGCAGAAATGAATGCAGTGTGCTATCTATTTAGAAATGGTTTGTTTTGAAATGGCCTTGCCCTCTGCCCCTGTAGCAAAGCTGACCAGCAGCTGGTCAGATTTTCTGAAAGGTTTAGTCCTATCAAGGTAGAACCTGAGCTGTCTATGCATGTCCAAGGAGTGTAGGATCCTTTCCCCTTTATTCTGAGGATTAGGAAAAAAGGTTGGCAAATGGATGGATTGGTTTAAAGTTACACTGGATACCACCTTGGGCATAAAAGATGGGTTAGTCCTGAGGGAAACCCTGTCTGCATGGAAGATAATGAATGGTTCCACAGCCATAAGAGCCTGTAACTCAGACACTCTTCTTGCTGAAGAGATGGCTAACAGTAAGGCTGTTTTCCAAGAGACGGATTTTAACTCTGCTGTAGCAGCAGGCTCAAAGGGAGGAAGCGTGAGCTTCTCTAGTACAAAGTTAAGGTCCCAGGCAGGAGTGGGAGCTCTCCTTGGGGGTCTTAAATTGTTAGCTCCTCTCAGGAACTGTTTGATCAGATGGTGAGAGAAGAGGGGTGGCTCAGTATTGTAATGAGCTGAGATGGCAGAGGCATGAATCTTAATTGATGAGAAGGAGAGGCCTTTGTGGAGCAGCTCTGCTAGCTAATCTAGGATTTGAGGCAAGGAGGGCATGGCTGTGTCCTTCCCTTGAGACTGGCTCCAAGAACAGTATCTATTCCACTTTTCTGAATAGGATTTCCTAGTACTGGGCCTCCTGGCCTCAAGGATAACATCCAGCACCTGTTTGCTGAGGGTTGCTGGTGATATATTCAGGGAATAAGCCATTCTGCCAGGTTCAGGGTTTGCAGCTGAGGAAGGAAAATCTGTCCCTCCTGCTGGGACAGCAGAGAGGGGGTCTGCTGTAGGTCCAAGGGTGGCACTGCTGTCAGACTGCATAGGAGTGGGTACCAGTGCTGGTTTGGCCAGTCTGGTGCAATAAGGATTGTCCTTGGCCTGTCCTGTTTGATCCTGAGGAGTATCTTTGGAAGGAGAGGCAGAGGAGGAAGGCATAGAGTAAGAGGTTTTCCCATGTGAAGGATAGGGCATCCACTTTCCAAGCTTGGCTGTGGGGAATTCTGGTGCAAAATTTGTTTAGTTGATGGTTTTGGGGGGGTGCAAAGAGGTTCACCTCTGGTGTCCCTCGTCTGTGTATTAGAAGTTTGAATGAGTTTAGTTCCAGTTTCCACTAGTGTGGGTCCAATAGATTTCTGCTTAAGTTGTCTACCAGTGAATTTTGTTTGCCAGGCAGGAATTGAGCTTGCTGGTGTACTTGGTTGCTTAAGGCTGTATTCCACAGAGTCATGGCTAACCTGCAGAGTGGGTAGGAGTGAGTTCCCCCCTGCTTGTTTATGTACCGCATAACTGTGGTGTTGTCTGTCTTTATCAGGAGTTGTCCTGGCATTCTGTACAGCTAACATTTCATTTTGATTGATATGCAGGTGAATTTGTCCTGGGCTCCATTTGCCTTGAATTAATTTGCCTGCCATGTGAGCCCCCCATGCATAGTCTGATGCATCTGTTGTCAGAGTTTGGACAGCGGGGGGTTGTGAAAAAGGGAGTCCCTTGTTGTGGTTGCAAGACTCTGCCCACCAAAGGAACTCGGTCCTTAGGCAAGGAATGATAGGAATCACTGCTTCCAGGTCCTGGGAATGTTGACACCAGAGACTTTTTAAGTACCATTGGAGTTTTCTCATATGCAGTCTTGCATATGGAATTAGTAGAATACATGAGGCCATGAACCCTAGGGCTTGCAGTATTTTTCTTGCAGATAGAAGGATTTGGGTGGCCAGTAGTTTGAAATAAGTTGTCAACTAAACCTGCTTTTCTGGAGTGAGGAATGCCATGTGGGAAGTTGTGTTCAAGCTTGCTCCCAGGAATACAATCTTTTGGCTAGGTACCAGATGTGATTTCTTTTCATTGATGGTATACCCCAGAGAAGTTAGGAGTCTCTCTACAAAAGTCAGGTGCTGAAGTAGCAATTCCTGACTGTCCGCCTGAATCAGGCAATCATCCAAGTATGGGTAAATGTGAATATTTCTCTGCCTGCAGTAAGCAATAGCTGGAGCCAGGCACTTTGTGAATACCCTGGGCACAGTAGATAAGCCAAAGGGAAGTGCAGAGAACTGATAGTGCATACAGCCTGTCCTGAAATGTAGATATTTCCTGCAAGATTCCCTTATGGGGATGTGCAGATAAGCTTCTTTTAAGTCAAGGTGACTAGCCAGGAGTTCTTGGCTGACATAGGAAGGAGCTGCTGGAGTGTAAGCATTTTGAATTTTGGTACCACCAGGAAGGTGTTTGGGGTTGACAGATCCAGAATAGGGCACCAAGACTTCTCTTTCCTGGGCACCAGAAACAGCCTGGATTAGAAACCCTGTCCCCTTTGCTCTTTTGGCACAGGTTGAATAGTCCTGATACTGAGAAGAGAAAGTACTTGCTTTTGGGCCTCTGTCCACTGGTTTGGAGGAAGGTCTAGCAATCTGCTTAGGGTTGGCAGAGAGTGGAAATAGAATCTGTATCCCTGGGATAAAATGTTTAAGACCCATCGGTCCTGGGTAATATACTCCCAGTTTTTTGCATGCAGGGTGAGTTTTCCTCCTAGGGGTGCAAGTACTTGGGCATGGCTGGGAAGGGTTAAGGACAAGTCATTGTGAAATTTTTCCACAGGGGGGTGGCTTACCACTCCCAGTTTTTGAGGAGGGAGCGCTCCATTGTTTAGATCTGTGCATACCCTGAGACTGTAGGTGGCTATACCTGTAAGAAATCTTTAGCAGTTTGCATGGATTTAGCTTTTTCTTCCATCTTTTTAAGAACTTATTCTGCTTTAGAGCCAAACAAACATTCTTGGTTTAATGGAGCATCAAGTAATTTCGGGCAAGATTTGTTCCTTCAGCCAAGCATGCCTTCTCAGAACAGACCCAGTGACAGCAGCCCTGCAAGGTGCTTTTAAGGCATCAAAACCACACTGTAAAGTTGGTTTGCAGAATGCACTAAGTCTTGTAAGTCCTTATTTTCTGCACAATCAGGAATCAACAGCATTTTTCATTTAATTAGATCAATAATATGCTGCTGATACTTCAACATGTGAAAGTGGCAATTTAAAGCCCTGATGGCAAGAGTTGCAGAGGTATATAACTTCTTACCCCATCTATCTTGAGCCCTAGAATCCCTTTCTAAAGGGGTAGGGTTTTTGGCTGTAGAAGCCTTAATACCTTTAGGTTGCTGGGAAATGGTCTCTGGATCCGCAGTGGGAATTTTAAAGAGAAATTTGTGAGAGTCAGGTACTCTGTAGTATCTGTCAGGCTTTCTATGAGCAGCTGGTAAAGTATCAGGGGTAACGCTGGATTCTATGAAGACATCATCTACAATATCCAGGACAAGGGGAATAGCTGCAGGCCTATGCTGAGGCAAGTCTAGAAATTCCCTGCATCTCTTTTTGGACTGTGGGTAGTCCTGGCATTTCCAGCAAAAATGCTCTCTTAGGGTATGCCAGGTTTCACCGAAAGAAAGGTCCTCTGGGGGGAATTGACTCCTCTGCATCTGAGTCCTCATAGGTAGAAAAGGGTATGTCATGGTAATCACAGGGGTCAGAGTCATCAGACTCATGGTCTAAAGAAACAGAAAGAAAATCAATTCTTTGTCTTTTATATGGGGAAGGCTGGCTTCCCCTAATTAAAGTAATAAGGTGTTTAGCCATTCTAAGTATTTGTTTCTGTGGCATGGGAGCTTGAAAATGTGCTTTTGTCATTGGTTTCCTAGGCATAGTGCGAACTCTGGGCCTGAGAAACTCAGTAGATTTAGTCATTAACGAAGTAGTCAGTTTAATATGAACATCGGAAGGTCTGAATACACCCTCAGTAGCCGGTGCCTGCACAGCAGCTCCTGACCCATCCAAGGTAGAGACATCCGCAGGTTCCATAGTCGAAGTATCTCTTGGCATACCAGACTCCGAATGGGTCTCAGTAGAGGCCTGCGAATCTGTAGAAATGGGTAACAGGGCCTGCAAAAGCACCTCACTGAGTACCAGCGGAGTGGTGACTAGCTTAACGGAAGCATCATCAGCAGTTTTGGACTTATGCAGTCTGTCTCTGTCTTTATCTTTGCATTTTTTCAGAAGGTTGGTAGTCGGATGGCTTACTGATGCCATTTCGGAATACAAAGAAGGATAGCGAAAGAATTTAGAGACAAAATAACCAGATGATGAATAGTTTGGGAGTTGAACAAGGCACAAAATTGACAGCAAGGGACATCGTGGTCTGGGCCTAAACTGGTGATGCAGTAAGAATGAAAATCTCTGTGAGGTATTTGCTTTCCACAGGCAAGACAATTGTTAACTTTTTCTGACATCAGTTAGAGCAAGAAAAAGGGATCCCCGACGGGGTATTTAGCTTTAGAAGACTTCAGGTTTAAAACTTGAAATACAAAAATTTCAGGTAGCTGCCATCCGGCACTTGCAAACTGCTTCTGCTTTGGGCTCCTGCGCGGCAAGAAAAGCTGATGTAATGGCATTGGCTGCATGTCTTATACCCCTGACGACCTGATGTCATGGATGAGGTGACAGCACCCGACGCAGAAATCCCAAGTCTCTGTTATTCTGGTCGACTGAGGGCTAACTGCAGGCAGATAACCAGTGTGTGATGACTGCAACGGTGAGACACAAAGGACATGTACTCAATCCTGGTAGGTGCACTGGTGCCAGGACTGGAAAAATGATAGTGTAGAATCCTCTAAATATGGAAACATTCCTACAATGGGGCTAGGCCAGGCCCAGGGGGAGGATGGCCCTCCTGTTGTCGAAGGAGGTAGCAGTCCACAAAAATCATAAAAACTTATAGACCAAAGAAGAACCATAAAGATGATGGAATGGACTATTGAGGATAAGAAAGAAATTATGTACTGTTACTATTATGTAAAAAGCCCAGAATTTCCAGACACAAGACATACAAAACGATTAAGAGAGAAATCAGAGGAAAGAAAAATACTTCCACAAGAAAAACTGTCAGAAGCTTCAAATAAAAATGTGTGTTCATTAATATATGAACAGACAAATCAATTCATGTGGAAATTGTAGGAAAAAAGTGTTGCAGCAACCTCCAAAGTAGATAAAAAGTTGATTTATTACATTATTATTATTATTATTACAAAGAGTGAGAAGGTCATACTGAAAAACCAATCATTAAAAACTAAATGAAAACTCCAGCCAAGCTACAACTTCCAATGAGTGACCTCCCAAACCTCCTTTGACAGAGGCACATGGGATATATGTAAATGACCCTTATGAACATCAGGTGTTTCAGCTATATGGCGATTCTGATTGCCCACGACTTTTATGTTTGAAGTCATTTTAATGGACATTTTCAGGCCAATAAAGCAAAACCCCACTAGCTATGGATATGCATATTTTGGCCTTGTTATGTGCTTGAGCTATGCTGACGAGATCATAACAAGGCCGAAATATGCATATCCATAGCTAGTGGGGTTTGGCTTTATTGGCCTGAAATTGTCCATTAAAACAACTTCAAATGTAAAAGTCATGGGCAATCAGAATTGCCATATAGCTGAAACACCTGATGTTCATAAGGGTCATTTGCATATATCCCATGTGCCTCTGTCACAGGAGGTTTGAGAGGTCACTCATTGGAAATTATTATTTATTTATTTTATTTATTTATTTATTTATTTTATTTATTGCAGTTGGTTTACCAGGATAGTCCATTGGGCCATAAAGAACCCGTTTTCAATGGAGTCCTGGGGAGAAAAGCTCCAAAACAAAATATACATTCAACAATTTACATTAACAATCTAGGTACAGAGAGTTATTGGTACTATGTTGGCAGGAAAAGCAAAATTTATCATATGTAGAGTAGCAGTCATAACAATAAATACAATTAAGAAGTGAAACTACAAGTAATAGAGACAGATTAATAGCGATTAGAGAACAAACATAGTAGATTCATAAAGTAGGATATGGTATTGTAGGAGATTTAGTAGAGTTGGTTATGTGGGGTGGGAACAAGAACATTCCCACTGTGATGCTAGATGTACGAAGAGAGACTTTTTGAAGGTGGAGTGGTTAGAGGTGGTGCGAATGTGTGGTGGTAGGGAGTTCCAGAGGCGAGCGAGGCTGAAGGAAAGAAGGTTTTTTTCCTGGTGGATGAGTAGGTTTATGCACTTCAAGTAGATTTTGATTGTTTGATCTTAGATCTCTGCTAGGTAGGTGCATTTTAAAGGCAGAGGAAAGGGAGAGACAGAGTGAGGGGTTTAGAATAAGCTTATGGGCTAGAGTTAGTTGAGTGTAAGTTAGTTGATTGGGAAGTTCTAGCCATTTTAGCTTATGGAGGGAGACACAGTGGTGAGTGGAGGACTTATGGCTGGTGGCGAATTTTGCAATTTTGTTATAGCAGGAAGTAAGCTGTTTTTTTAATGAGGACTGAAGATTAGTTAGTAGTGGGGCACCATAGAGAAGGGAGGGGATAAGGAAGGAGGTAGAGAGAGAGATTTTAGTGTCAGATGTGAGGTAGGCTTTCTGTCTATAAAGCATGCCAAGTTTTTGATGTGTTTTTTAAATGTTTCTTTGCAGGTGGGAGTTGAATTTAAGTAGGTTGTCAATTTGGACCCCAAGTAGTTTAGTTTCTGACACTATTTCTAGGGGTGAGTTGTTTTGACTAGTAATTAAGAATGTACTTATGTCCGGAGGAAGAACTTTCAAGGAGTAAATAACATTAATTTGGTCTTGGTGGCATTGAGAGCTAGATGATTACTTAGCATCCATTGCTCTGTGGAAGAGAAAGCATCTTGAGTAAGTTTTTGTAGTGTAGTGATAGAAGAGGCAGAACAGATGATAGTAGAATCATCTGCATATTGGATGATGCTAGAGAAAGGAATTGATTTGTAGAAGTCATTTATAAATATATTGAAGAGAAGAGGACCCAGTATGGAGCCTTGTGGCACTCCTGTGGGGTACTAAGGAAAGAGGAGGTAGCGTTTTTCCATTTTACAGCTTGATTTCTGTTAGAAAGGTAACTAGAGAACCAGTTCAGAGAGGAGGAAGATAGGTGGAGTTTGGAAAGTTTAGTTAAGAGCAGGCTGTGTGAGATAGTGTCGAAGGCTTTGGAGAGGTCAAGAAGCAAAGTGGATACAATTTGTCCAGAGTCACGGGCTTTATTTACAGTTTCAAGGAAGGAGAGGAGGGCAGTCATAGTACTATGATTAGGTCTGAAACCATGCTGTGTAGGGGTAATGAGATGGTTGTCTAGGAGGTGAGGAAGAAGTTGAAGTTGGACACATTTTTCAAGGAGTTTTGAAATGGGGGAGAGGATGGCTATGGGATGGAAATTGCTAATGTTATTGTTGTTACCCCCTTTGTGTAGAGGTATTATAAAAGCTCGTTTCCAGATTTGGGGAACTGTGCATTCTTGAAGGGAGCGGTTAATTAAGATGCTAATGGGGTAGTCAAGAGTTTTATCGGCTGCACTGAGAAAGTAAGAAGGGATATTGTCAGGAGCATTGGTACATGGTTTCAATTTCTGAAGAAGTTTCTTTATAGTAGATGTAGGTATAGGATTTAATGAGAAGAGGGTGTAGTCAGAAGGGGGGGAATTTTGGGGTAGTGGAGATGAGGATAGGGTTTGTGTAGAAGAGGGGGAAGAGGGGTTAGTGGGTGTGGAATAGGGTGTGGAAGTGGGGAGAGAGGTGTTTGAGAATGAAGAGGTCAATTTGGAGATGGAGTCGATAAAGAAAGAATTAAATTGTGTGGCTAAATCAAGTTCAGGAGCATTTGGGTCTGGGGTGGGAGTATCTGGTTTGCTGGGGTGGAGGAGAGTAGAGATCTCTTTCCAGAATTTTTGAGGGTTTTTTTTATTATGGTTTTGGAGTGTTGAGAAGTAGTTTTGACGATCAAAAGTAATCAGTTTCTTTGCTTTATTTCGGAGCATTTTATATTCGTTTAGGAGTGGTGGTGACTTATGTTTTTGGTAGTGTGCCCAGACTTTATCTCTTTGTCTCATGATAGCAAGGGTAGTTTTGGAGAGCCATGGGGCTGATTTGGTTTTTATTCTTTTTGTCCGTAAGGGAGCTTGGGAGTCTAGTAATTTTAAGAAAGTTGAGTTGAAATATGAGACTGCATTGTCAAGAGGTAGTATTTTTAAACAATTCCAATTAATTGCTTGTATTGAGTTTGAAAAGGTTATTGGGTTGAAGTTTTTTTGGTCACGGAAAGTGATATAGTTATGGGTTCATTGAAGGACAGTGGGAAGCCGGTGGGTAAAGGTGGGTGTGTGGTCACCAAGTGGGTCGGGAAGAGTGCCACTGTTGGTGAAATAGAGAGGATGGGAGACTAGAATCCAGTCCAGTATACTCCCATTGGAGGGGTTTTTGGCAGGATGAGTTACTGAAGTGATCAGTTGTGAGAAATTATAGAGGTTGATGTTAGTGGGATTTGTAGGAGACTGGATAAGGGCCCAGTTAATGTTTACATCTCCTAGGATTATGGTTTCATTACTAATGTTAGTGGATAGCCAGGAAAGGATAAGTTCAAGTGTGGAGATATTATCCCCAGGGGGGATGTAAAGGGAAGCAATGCATATGTGTTTATGATTATTGATTTGTAGTAGGGTAAGGAGAAGTTCGGCATTGTTAAAGTGTGGAATAGGCTTGTTGTAGGGAGTAACTACTAGGGAGGAAGAATATAGAAGGGCTACTCCTCCACCTTTTTTGTGAGGTCTGTCTTTTCTTATGATAGAGAAGTTTGGAGGAACTATTTCAGAGTCTCTAATGTGTGGTTTTAGCCAGGTTTCTGAAATAGTGAGGATGTCGGGCTTATTGTGTGTGAGCCAAGCATGAAGGTTTGGAACTTTTTTTTTACTATACTTTGAGAGTTTAAGGAAGTAAATAATAGGGATTTATTAATATTGGTTGTAGTGGTAGGGCCTGGATTAGGATGAATGTCTCCAGAGATGAGAGTGCTAATCAGATGTAGTATGGAATAGTTTAGGTGAGTAGTTAGCAAGGAGGTGAGATTGGGTTCTTTTGTGAATTGGAGGGCTTTGCTAGCAGTTATGGTAATAAAGTTAGCATGGCAGGAGATCAGTTTGTGTCGCAAAAGATGGAGGTTTTCTGAGGGGAATAAATGGGGGGAAATAAGAGAGTATGAGGGTAAGAAAGGTGAGTTGTGAGAATTAGTTGTATGAAAGGTTTGGGAGATGGTGGAAATAGTAGGCTGAGAAAGGTGGTAGACAGAGGATAAGGAAAAAAGTAGTAGTAGTGAAAGGAAGAGGAAGGATTGTTTGGGAGGCATGACGAGGAAGAGTTAATAGAATAGTAGTATTTAAATAAAGAAGTATGATATATAGGGGGTAGTAAGTGTTTAGGAACTAGATAAAATCTAGGTAGAAGTTGGTGAATTAGAATATGAAATATGTAGAGTTGGTATGTAGTAGAGAAGATGTTTATAAATGTAGGTGAGATAAGTTTATTATTGTAATAAATCAACTTTTTATCTACTTTGGAGGTTGCTGCAATACTTTTTTCCTTCTATTTCCTCAGGAATGGCTTTATCTGTTCATTGGTTGAAGTTTGGCAAGTTCTTACCTGTTTTTTTGTTCTTCATGATATTACAGATTTGTGAAAGGACATTACATAGACCAAGAAACGTTGATCTGTTTGGTAAAATAAGATTGTGAGGAAATGAGAAAATATAAACAATTGGCAAAAAAAGAAACAGAGCCAGCAAAACAGTGACAATGAATATACTAAATATATTAAATAATATTGATGTTATACCATCTTAAACAGCAAAAAACAAACCGGTTTCGGCAGGAAATAGACAAAGCCTTCGTCAGTGTACAAATAATAAGATTTCAGAGCTGTTTAAATGGAATGAGCTAACACGAATTGTCAGTATATTGATAAATCTAAACACTTTACAAGTAGGAATTGTCCAACTGTGTTTGATCTTACCTTTTTTTCCAACTGCAGTAGTGATTGGATTATTTATCTGGCTACGTGCAGTTGTGGTTCTTTCTATGTGGGCCAAACATCACGACCCCTGAAAATACGTATATCAGAACATATCAGTAACATCAAACAAAAGGGATTACACAATGCTCTTTACAAGCATCATTTGGTACATTCCTCAGCCAAATTTAGGTTTATAATTATTGATATGGTGTTTGGTAATCGGATCAATAAAACTGGTTGGCATTCCATTCTTAATGCCAAAGAGAAGAAGTGGATTATCAAACTAGGTGGGTTGTTCCCACCTGGCCTTAATGAGCATCTCTAGTTACCATCCAATAGACTGTTAGCTCATTCCATTTAAACAGCTCTGAAATCTTATTATTTGTACACTGACGAAGGCTGTGTCTATTTCCGGCCAAAACCGGTCTGTTTTTTGCTGTTTAAGATGTTATAACATCAATATTATTTAATATATTTAATATATTCATTGTCACTGCTTTGCTGGCTCTGTTTCTTTTTTTGCCAATTGTGTCATTTCTGAGCCAGGCAATTGCTTCCGTGCAGGAGGACTCATTTTTGTGTTACACAAAATATAAACAAGAAAACTTATAGATTTTTGAAAAGTATAAAAAATATGGACATGGAAAAGAGAGATTTGACAGGGTACAATATTTATGCAAAGTCGAAAGTCAAATTAATCAATACAAAAAAGGCAGCCCCAAAGATATTCAAAGAGAAATATAGGCAAAGGCATCCAGATATGGAAAAATTCACAATAAAAAAATAATATCACAAAGAGGGAATGCAGAAAAGATTAGTAAAGTGGAAGTTAAAAAAAATAGAAGCTGAAGTTATGGAATGCCTGTGATGTGAAGGATTTGGTGCTGAAGGTCTAACACAGGTTACATTACAGCATGATGGAACAAGTCCCCACAGTAAGGAGAAACAGGAAGATAAGTTTAGGTCTAATGAACAGAAGCTAAGAAGGATAGTCAGTAGTTAAGCTGGTTATGTTGAAATATACAGTTTTTTGGGTGACTTTTGTCCTAGAACTTGTAACTCTAGATATCATGGAAAACCTTTATACAGACTATAGGTAAAAACTTCCCAGTGCCACTTTTACCAAGCTGTACCAGGTCTGAAGAATCAAATTGTATTCTTCTATATGAATGAAGTTGTATCGTCTGTATCTGGCACCAGAACTGATTTAATTGTTTTTGTCTTACTGGGATTATAGCACTATTGCTTGATGATTTAATGCTTACTGCATGTAATTCACTAGAAGAGCAATTTAAGTAAATTTCATTGCTGTGGATTGTAGTCATACCTCTCAACCTAGAAACATCAAAAATCTGGACAAAGGCCTATGAAAAGTAGGTACAACTGGTCAAAAATTGGGGCACTAATTAACATAAAATTTGCATGCATAATCATATAACCCCACCCACTCCAATGAAATTGTGGGATACCAACAAGAAGACTGAACTCACTAAATAATAATAAAAAATGACAGACATTTGAATTTTAGACTTCATATCCCTCAGAAAATAATAATGTAAAGCCTGTTATTCTTGCAACTATCTTAGTTTACAGGAGCGATATTTAAAATCTGTCCCTATTTTTGGACCTTTGTCCAGATTTCTTGCTCTGAGAGATTATGAGGTATGGCTATAAACTTAACTACATCTATCACACTTTCCCCTTTAAATCTAAAATCTTTAAAATTGTTTTGTCATCTCCTAAAAGGGGGATCTGAATTGAAAATGCAGCATTCAGGAAGTATAATAAGACCACAGATGTTTACAAATGGTAAGTGTATTGCTACAGTTAAATCCAAGTGCCCTTCTAGAATCTTACCAAATCCAATCATTCCCCCATCAAACAGCTAAGAGTCATTCCCAACTGAATCACTCACAAGGAAATGTGAAAAGAGATTCACAGCAATGTGACAGTCTACCGCCAGATGTTAAGTCTGTCAGAAATCTTGCACTCCACTTGGAGATAAGAAAAAAGTTTGCTTTGCAGTCTCCAGTATTATCCCAATGTTTAAACTGCCAGTAACCAGCAAGCTTTAAAAATAGCTTTACTGCCCTTTCATATTACTCCTATTAATCATACTAATGTGTACTGATAAGCCACCAAATCCAATTAGTTTACTTACATCCTGAAGGTGGAGAGAAGACAGGCAGCCCTAACGTGGATTTGTCATGCGTACAAGTTTCTTATGCACCAAATTAATTAAAAAAAAAAGGTCAGCTGACACTGAGTTATACATACTGTTAATTTTGCTAATAAGTATCACTTATCTGTTTCATTGTGATATGTTTTGGTAAGGAAGGCTTAGATACAGCAACATACATATAGTTACAGCAAGTTGTCATATGCAGACAGCAACCAAACACTGATTTTAAAAGCATCATCTTAAAAGACCTAGCGCAACAGTTTCCTCAACCACACAGAAATTTCTCTGTTTAAAAAATAAATAAACAAATGAATAAAATGCCCAGGACTACTGCTTTGTGTTGGTAATGCCATTCCATCATTTATAGCCTCCAGGTACACATTCTGATTGCTGTTTCCGCATATTTACAACCACACCCAGCACAGTATACCCCACCCTTACCTATGAGACCAGTAGGACAAGGGTCTTCTGTTCTGTTTCACGGAACGGGTTTTTATCTCCAGCCCTGCTGAATAGTCCAGGCTGGAACACAGTGTTCCCATTATTATTACTGCCTTAA
Organism: Protopterus annectens; assembly: GCF_019279795.1. Classification (NCBI taxonomy): domain Eukaryota; kingdom Metazoa; phylum Chordata; order Ceratodontiformes; family Protopteridae; genus Protopterus; species Protopterus annectens. Next base: position 1,012,929,128 of record NC_056748.1, on the reverse strand, counting down.
AGAGAGGAAGCTATTCCTGCCATCAGACTGCTCACTTTTTCCTGCACTCCACTACTGACTTGAGATACAGTTGATGCCATGCTCCACCCAGAAGAATGAGAAAGAGAAAGTCACCTGACAACAGCATGCCACAAACACAAATACATCCCCAGTGTTTCTCCTCTGTGAGGAATAAACCTGTGAGAATGTACTACAATCTGCAGGCTGTAGTTCCGTACTTCCTGGTGCAACTTGTTTCTAAAAATAGTGCTTAATGCAGACTCACAGAGCCATGAAAGAGTTACAGTGGAGAGGTGCAGCACTGCCTGAGAAACAATGGAGTGAGTGGAGTTACCTAGTGAGTGACTCACAGCAGGAGAAGCAAGCAAACTGGCTATTAGTATGCTGCTCTGACTGATCCATGGACAACGGCAGCAATATAGAACACAACATCACCTAGTAGGCAGTATCACCCATGGTTTGAAACTCCCGCTCAACCCAGTCTCTGAGTCCGACAGGCAGGCACTGCCTTAAGATCTGATGCGATGATGTCAGCAATCAGTTCAAATGTGTGAGAATAAGTGGATTGTTAGCGTACATGAGGCAATTGCTACAATGCCTTAGAATACCCATATTAACCAGATTGACCACAAAGAGAGTTGGGAAACATACCTCTCAGCTGTACAGATTTTTGCAGAATGTCCAGATTTTTACCTCAAATTATTGGTTTGTTCCTCTTAAAAACTGTGTTTTTTTTTTTTGACAAATCACTGGGATGATCTAAGGATTAAAGTCACTAAATAATGACATGTATTTGATTTTCAGATTTCATATCCTTCAGAAAATGCATATCAATACAAATCCTGTTATTCTAACAACTTTCTAAGTTTTAAGACCAATATTTAAAATGTGTTCCCATTATGTTGGGCTTCTTGCACTAAGAGGTTGAGAGCTATGTCGGAAAGTGCATATCTATGGCCACTGATCTGCTAGGAATGAGTGAGGAAAGCTTAAATATTGAACAAGCCAGTAAGAAAAGGAACTTGATCAGCAACACTCAGCTATGAGCAAACTAGACGCTCTAGTACTTAATAGAAATCTACCTAGACAGTAATACCACAAGACTGCAGACCACAAACCTTCCTAATGTAAAATAACTGTTTTGGAGCCCGAGTGCTTAAACCAGAACAAATGCACTTAGAATAAGAGGCACAATAAGCCTTCAACTGCAATTCCCAACTCAGGAGGGTGGAGGCTACCCTTTCTTCCCACTTAATCCAGTTCAAAAAGAAACCAGAACCTGTCCCAGATCCTGGATGACCTGTCCATCAATCTAAGGATGCACACACATTCACTTACAATCTGCGTTCACATCTGTGAGCAGCGTGGAGGATCACAAACTCACCATGCATATGGTGTGGTTAGAAACCAAAATATTTGCCAAAAACTTACAAGGAGGACATGCAGACTCTACACAGAAAGCACTGCAGTTAAGAATAAAACTGCAGATCTAGCCATGATAAGACAGAAGAAGCACTAACAAGTAGGGAAGAGCAATCAACAGTGTTAAATTTCACTGTGTGGAGAAAAAAAGCATGTCTTCAAGACTTTTTAATAAGCTATACTCTAGTGAATATCATTCCATAATTAATCAGAAATCAATACTTTTTATCATCCTTTTTGATAACTAACAAATGCAAGGAGATGGACTGCCTGAATTACTTGGTATAGCAAACAGGTTCACAGGTAAGTACTAGCCAATCAGTCTGCTGACCATTTCAAGCCTAGCCAAAAACCCTACTCAGAACTTCTCTCTAGCCTCACAGAGGAGCAAGACAAGATAGACAGGAAAAGAAGTTCACACCTTGAAGACGGTAAGGGTGCTACTCTGCTTAACATGTAGTGGAAGTTTGTTCCAGAGGTGAGGGATTCACTGGGATATGAATCTAGCTTATCAACCTGTCTTATTTTTGTGCTGACTAAGGTTTAGTTTCTTTATAGGTTAATTAAGAACTTTCATAATTGGCTTAGGTTTAACCTGTCATACAAACGCAGTCCTACCTAGGATCACTCAAAATGTAGGCCATCTTTATAATGTGAGAACATTTCTTCTTGCTTGTACAAGACAACCCACTGCTGTTATTTACTTATATTCTAGTCACCTTTAGTATGGAAGTTGAACTAGGATAAAGCAGGATTTCCAAGTATACTGGAGGCCATCATAAAATAATTCATCATTGTCTCTTACTGCATAACTAAATTTAGCTGGAATTTGTTCATCAGCTGTCCTCTAACTGGCTCAACTTTGCTCATAAGCTAGTTTATGCTTCTGAATTGTCTTATACCTGCCCAATGTTCTAACCAGCTCTAGTCTTGAGATGAGCGCTGTTCTTCTGCTAATTATTTAAAATGGATGCACTTTGAAATATCAAAGTAAAAATACATTGAGAGAAAAAACATTTATCTCAAAGGAATGAAACACAGGACTATGACAAAACACCCACAAAACTTTTTTTTTTTTTCCAGGGGCCACACTACCCTGTGCACCCAACTAATTATGTATACTAATTCCAAGATCATTGCACAGTGGGGAAAGGGCAAATTCCCTGATCCCACAATAAGTGATCTCACACAAACGCTAATGCCAGCAGACGTGATCAAGTGAGTTTTTATCACTTCTACTAGTGGAAAAAATGTTCTACATTACACTTGTTTGATTATATGGCTGTTTTCCTTGAAAACACACCTCTAAACCCTCAAATAAATTATTATGCATGCTAGCTGAATTATGTATGTAAGCTCTGGAATACTTTTCTATTTATATTAAGGTCCATTTCAGAGAAAGAACAGTTGTGTACACTTACCATAAATGTAGATGTTTGAGTGTATTCATTGTTGCAGTCATCACATTTGGGTTATCTGCTTGCAGGTAGCCCTCAGTCGGCCTGATTATGAAAACCTTGGGTCCTGAATTGGTTGCTGTCTCATCTTCCATGACGTCAGGTAGTCAGGAGTATAAAGCAGGCAGCTGACGCCATTTAATCAGTTTTTCTTGCCCTAGATGTCAGGTGCCCCTATTATGGGAAGCAATTATATACAAGGTTACACCTTCAACAAAAAGCAAATACACCAGAAAGCTTTAAGCATAGTAAACAAGAATAGAGGTATAGTCAATAGAAGTCAGGGGGCTGGAGGGAGGGTAACCAGGGCTGCAACAGTGAATACACTTGAACATCTACATTTATGGTAAGTGTACACAACTGTACTATGTTCTTCATGTTTCACTTTTGCAGTCATCACATTTGGGTAGTTTCCAAAAGCTAAGGATGGGAGGAGGCAATTATATAGCATTAGAACCAGCTATAAGGCCCTGCAAGATTGCAGTGGCAAAGCCAACTCTGGATTTAGAAAAAATTGGCAAGTGGTAATGCTTGGTGAATGTATGTACAGAACTCCAAGTAGCAGCTTCTAGGATGTCTCTAGTAGGGACACCTCTGAGAAAGACTGTAGAGGTAGATGCAGCCCTGGTGGAATGAGGTCTTATCCCAGGTGGGGTAGGTTTTCCATGGTGCTTATAGCAGACATGAATGCAATGGCCTATCCACTTAAAAATGGTTTGCTTAGAAATGGCCTTCCCCTCTGCCCCTGCAGCAAATGCAACCAGCAGCTGTTCAGATTTCCAGAGAGGTTTAGTCCTGTCCAAGTAAAATCTAAGTTGTCTGTGCACGTCCAAGGAGTGCAGTATTTGTTCCCCTTTGTTCTGTGGATTAGAAAAGAAGGTCGGCAAATGAATGGTCTGATTAAGGGCCACACTGGATACCACCTTGGGCATAAAGCAAGGAATGGTCCTGAGGGACACCCTGTCCGCATGAAAGATGATGAAAGGCTCCACTGCCATGAGGGCCTGTAATTCAGACACCCTTCTTGCTGAAGTGATGGCTAGAAGGAAGGCTGTTTTCCAAGAAAGGAATTTCAACTCTGCATTTGCAGCTGGCTCAGAGGGAGGCAGAGTGAGCTTTTCCAATACAAAGTTAAGGTCCCAGGCTGGAGTGGGGGCTCTCCTGGGTGGTCTTAGGTTTTTGGCCCCTCTGAGGAATTGCTTCAGCAATGGATGAGAGAAGAGGGGTGGCTCTGTATTATAATGTGCTGAAATGGCTGAGGTATGAATTTTGATGGAAGAAAAGGAAAGGCCCTTGTGAAGCATCTCAGTTAAGTACTGGAGAATATGAGGTAAATTGGGCACTGCTGTGCCTATCCCCGGAGTTTGGCTCCAAGAACAGAATCTTTTCCATTTTTCAGCATAGGATTTTCTAGTACTAGGCCTCCTTGCCTCTAGAATGACATCCATCACTTGCTTACTGAGGGATGGTAATGGAGAGATCAGGTAATTAGCCAGGCTACAAGGTTCAGAGTTTGAAGCTGTGGGTGCAGACTCTAGCCCTCCTGCTGGGACAGCAGGGCAGGGGTTTGAGGTAGGTGCCATGGTTCCAGCAGTGACACACTACGCAAAAGGGGTACCAGTGTTGGCGTGGCCAGTCTGGTGCAATCAGTATGGTCCTTGGTTTGTCCTGTTTGATCTTTAGTAGCACTTTTGAGAGGAGAGGCAGAGGGTGAAAGGCATAAACTGATAGGTTTTTCCAGGTTTAGGACAGGGCATCCACTTTCCAAGCTTGTCTGTGGGGAGCCCTTGTGCAGAATTTGTCCAATTGGTAGTTCTGAGGGGAAGCAAACAGGTCTATCTCTGGGCTCCCCCATTTGTTTCTCAACATGTTGAATATCTTTGGTTCCAGTTTTCACTCGTGTGGGTCCATGAGATTTCTGCTTAGGTCATCTGCCAGTGTATTTAGCTTTCCTGGCAGGAATTGAGCTTGTAGTTGCACTTGGTAGCTCAAGGCTGTGTTCCACAGAGTCATGGCTAGTCTGCAGACAGGGTATAAGTGGGTTCCCCCCTGCTTGTTTATGTACCACATAACTGTGGTGTTGTCTGTCTTTACCAATAAGTGCCCTGGAAGAATGGGGTCCTTGAAGGCTGTCAGAGCATTCTGTGCAGCTAACATTTCTTTTTGATTGATATGCAGGTGCATTTGACTCGGGTTCCACTTGCCCTGAATGCACCGCCTTGCCAAGTGAGCCCCCCCATGCATAGTCTGATGCATCTGTTCTTAGGGTTTGGGTGGCAGGGGGTAGAGTGAATGGCAGTCCCTTGTTTAGTTGGCAGGCCTCTGCACACCAAAGAAACTCTATCTTTAGACAAGGTATGATAGGAATCATTGATTCTAGGTCCTGAGATGTTGACACCATAGGGTTTTTAGATACCATTGTAGTTTCCTCATATGCAGTCTTGCATATGGAATTAGTAGAATGCAAGAGGCCATGAATCCCAGGGCTTGCAGTATTTTCCTTGCAGATAGCTGGGTCTTTGTGGCCAGCAGTTTGAAGTAGGCTGTCAAATGAACGTGTTTCTCTGGCGTGAGGTAGTCCATCTGGGAAGTTGTATTCAAGCTTGCTCCCAGGAATACAATTTTTTGGCAGGCTTTGTATTGCAATTGTACTGCTAAACATCCTGTGTTCATTTGTGATTTTGACATATGCTTCGTGCAATTTATGTGTAAGCTATCACGGAAGAATCATAACCTAAGTGAAGTAAAAAGATGACAAAACGTATGGAGTGTTAAGCAGTCTGACATAAAATAACTGACTAAAATAAAAAAATACATGATGTAGTCACTACTATAGTTTAAGATGGCACTGCATCACACGGTGTGCAGACATCTTTTGTTTATCACAACCTGCATGGAAATGTCACAGGCTGTTTTAACAAAGGTGCTGCACTTTCCATAGTGTCTGTATGGGTCTCTTTGAAGTCATTATTGGACTCTTCTTTACCAGACAGCTTGTTGTACTTCAACGTGATGCAATTATTTGGACACCATGTATGTTATATGCATGGTTATTTTTGTATTTTATTAGAAATTTCATTACTTCTCTTCTGGTTAATTACTAAACTCTGCATCAGTACTTGCGGTGCATTTGCACTAGATATTTTGTACACAATTTGTAATACTTTCTCATATTTTATTGCATTGTATCACTATTGTCTGCTTCACTTGTGTATAAATGTTTAGATAATCAGAAAAATAATAAAACTAAAGCTGCAGATGACATACTGAAGTCTATGCCTGATGGTCAAGGCTCCAGCAGTGAAACACATATGTGTATCGGGGAGCACAGTGCGTTAAAAATCAGTCATCAGACAATCTTCTAAACAAATGTTGATATCCTGTATCGAGATGAGTACAGTAAAAGAAAGAACATTTGCAGATTTTATCAGGATGCCTTTGTTTTTCTTTTCCTAGTGTTTTTTTTTTTTTTTTTTTACAGAAATAGTTATCAGACTTGTAGTAGTAGTCTTACTCTGAATCACAAATAATAGGGTTGGTTGCAATGTAACAAGAATATGACACAACCCTGAAATAAAAAAAAAATGGTTTAAAAAAACAGTTAATATCTAAACCCATGTGTTAGAAATTAACAGGAAAACTGTCATTAGAGAGTTTTTTTAATTTCTATAAGCAAAATAGTATCTCCGAGATGTCTTGCGCCCCCTCAATACCACCACCACTGTGATGTCATGACACGACTCTCAGAAGTATGAACCTTTTATAACAGGGCAACTTAATGCAGTCAGTAGTGCAGAACAACAGACATTACTCATTGAGACCTGCAGACCAAAGGCAGTGCACAATCAGATCAGAAGGTGATATTAGCGGCATTTGTCAAACTCATCCACAGTGCCCACCAGAGAATTCACAGCTGTGGAAGGGAAATAATGTACCAAGTAACTATGAATTGTAGCAAGCACACATCCCATGCTGCATGAAAGAAAAGCATCTCTACTTGAACTCTTTTTGAGAGTGCCACTTGAAAATAACTCAGAAGTTGTATCAGTTGTATTCTGTACTAATTATACAAGACAATTAATTTAGTCTTACTGCTGGCAGGATGCATTCATTA